>NC_043708.1:5820449-5939905 GCF_006229205.1 Suricata suricatta | reverse complement strand
ATTGCCATGTAGTACTCCATCGTGAATATATACCACATCTTCTTGATCCATTCGTCAGGTGATGGACATTTAGGCTCCTTCCATGTTTTGGCTATTGTTGACATTGCTGCTATGAACATTGGGGTACACGTGCTCCTATGCATCAGCATTTCTGTCTCTCTTGGGTAAATCCCCAGCAATGCTATTGCTGGGTCATAAGGGAGTTCGATCGATAGTTTTTTGAGGAACCTCCACACTGTTTTCCAGAGCGGCTGCACCAGTTTACATTGCCACCAACATCTGTGTTTTAAGTGACCGTGCAACTTGAAACAAGGCCATGTGAAATGGATGGGGGGTATCCTGCGTTAGAGGCGTCGAAGGAGAGACAGCCGTGAAGGACAGAGCACTTCCTGAACTACAGACATGACAAGGGAACAGTTATTTTCCTCTTAGTTTCTAAATGTTGCTGGGTTGTATATATACACTTTTATTTAATTATATAAATTGCGTACATACCGTATCTATTTCTAAGAAGGAAAGAAGAAAAGAAAGGAGGATAGGAAGCATTTAATCTTACATCAGATACTTTAACAGGTGTAATCTCATTTACTCCTCAAAGTAATAACATCAAAATGACTAACAACAGCCTCATTTTTAGGGTGAGATTACTGAGATTTGGGGAAGTTGAAGTGATTTTCCTAAAATTATGCAGTAGCAAGCCAAAGAGGTTCAGAGTTCAAATTCTCTTATATATATCTACAAATCTTCTTTGGAACAAATTCTTTAAACATAAACCATGTGATCATAGACACAAGAAAATATTATGATAATTATATTTCATGTTCAAATGCATATAAAATAACTCATTCAAGTGTATGTGTTTGAACACAAACATCTGTAGTCTTGATCTTCTACATAAATATTCATTTGTATTAAGAAATTCTAGGGGTGCCTGGATGGTTCAGTCACTTGAGCATCTGACTTCCATTGAGGTCATGATCTTTCAATTTGTTGGTTTGAGCCCCATGTCAGGCTCTGTGCTGACCGCTGAGAGTTTGGAGCCTGCTTTGGATTCTGTGTCTCCCTCTCTCTCTGTTCCTACCCCACTTGAACTCAGTCTCTCTCTCTCTTGCTTTCTCTGTCTCTCTCTCTCTCTCTCTCTCAAAAGTAAAATAAAAATATTTAACATTTTTTCTTAAAATAAAGAAAGAAAGAAATTCTACCAATGGTTAGGGTGCCTGTGAGGCTCAGTCAGTTAAGCGTCCTACGATGGCTCAGGTCATGATCTCACAGTTTGTGAGTTTGAGCCCCATGTTGGGCTCTGTGCTGACAGCTCGGAGCCTGGAGCCTGCTTCAGATTCTCTCTGCCTCTTCCCTGCGTGCTCTCTCTCAAAAATAAACAAATATTTAAAAATTAAAAAAAAGAAATTCTACCAATGGTAATGTTGTAAGCTTTTGTCTTTTCTTCTCATTGAATTGGGCTAGATTCCAGATTTACAGATCACTGTTTTCATTCCTAAAAGACCTCCTCGATGCAAACCAAAGCCAGAATCTCTTTGCCGTTGCAAAGTCCCAATAACTGTGCACCAGAAGAAAAACTCATCCATTGAACATGCTCCTCTGTCTGGTTAGCTCATTTTCCAAGCTGACTTTTATACTGTTTATTGACAATGTACTTGACATCTCAACAAATACGTTGTCAGCATTTAAACAAACTTACCTTTCATAACATCAGCCTTGACTCCCACTTCAACTGTTACCTCTCTATGAAATCTCCCTCAGGATAGATCTAAATATGCTTCAATACTCTCGCAGCACCTGTCCTGTAAAATGTTGTCTGTTGTGTTCTTATCTGTATCTATCAGCTACTGCTGTAACAATGCTGCTTAACAAATAACTCCCAGCTGCTTGTCATCCTGTGTTATGTGTAAGCTGGAGTAGGCTGACACTTTGTAGCCCTGCTGCAAGCTGCCAGTGGACTGTGGATCTGCTCCCTGGGTCTTTTGATTCTGGGACAGTTAATGAAGCAGCCTCCCTCCTGCATTCTGTCGATCATGGCAGAGATCAGGAAAGGAGAGAGCTGCGGACACACACTGCCTCCAGAGCCATTGCTTAAATGTGGTAAACATGACACCCTTTTGCATTCCATCGGCCAAAGCAAATAATACAGTCAACCTCCACGTCAAATTGCTAGGGAAATAAACTCTGTTTTCAGGGTGGCAAAAATGGTGGAAAACTGAATACTTATGAACAAATAACCAAATCTGCTGTGTTATCTTTCTACATCTTATTTTCCTCCGACTGATCAGTAAGGTAAAAGAGCATTAAATACATATGTGTCTTCTTATCTTTTATTGTCAGCGTAGAGTGGGTAGCCAGAGAAGGTTCAGGGAATATTTGAATACGTCATTAGTTCCATTCAGGAGTAAAGGAAGGAAAGCATCAGATGGTATTCTCTGAAAGAGCCAAGCTGTATCAATATTTAACTTTTCTAATTTCTATCTCTCTTACTCATATGCACACTTACATAGCATGAGGCTTTTCCTTTAATTGTGTCATTTTGGAGATGAAAGAACCAAGACTTAGAGGAGGTAAGAGATTTGTCCAAGATGGCCTAACTAAGAAGCAGCAAGATTCCTGATCATCCACAGGGTGTTTTGACTGTCGTTTGATCTCAGCCCACCATTAATGCTTTGCTTTCTCTTCCCGTCCTTGGGCATTCCTGCTGAAGGAAAGGAACAGTGTGTTAAGCAGAAAAGCCTTCTTGTTTTTTAAAAAAATTTAATGTTTATTTATTTTTGAGACAGAGAGAGACAGAGTGAGAACAAGGAAGGATCAGAGAGAGAGGGAGACACAGAATATGAAACAGGCTCCAGGCTCTGAGCTGTCAGCACAGAACCTGATGCAGGGCTTGAACCCATGAACTGTGAGATCATGACCTGAGCCAAAGTCGGATGCTTAACCGACTGAGCCACCCAGGCACCCCCAGAAAAGCCTTCTTAAATGATGTGCCAAGATGTGAGAATCAAGAGTAGTATGGGAGGGCCTGGGTAGTTCAGCCGGTTGAGCATCTGACTCTTGATTTCAGCTCAGGTCATGATCCCAGGGTTGTGGGACCAAGCCCCACACTGGGCTCTGTGCTGGGCATGGAACCTGCTTGGGATTCTCTGTCCCTCTCTCTCTGTGGCTCCCCTGTTCATTCTCTCTCTCTCTCTCTCTCTCTCTCTCTCTCTCTCTCTCTCTCTCTTTCTCTCTTTCTTTCTCTCCCTCTCCCCCAATAAATAAACAAATAAACCTAGAAAAAAGAAAACAGGGTAGTCATGGTAGAGAATTCTTCTCCTGCCACAAGACATGAGTCTGATGATACAGCACTGAGCAGGATCCCGGTAGAAATTAGCAGCAGGCACGCTTGGATGGAGAGAGTGCTGTCTAGCCGGGCTTGCCTCACTTTTTTACCTTGTGGCACACCCAGGAAGTGATTTTATGTTTGTGACATGGTGTGAAGAGGAGCAGAAAACATCACAGTGATCTGGAAAGGGGCGGCGGGCTGGAGGTCTCCAGCCGCCACACACACACACCCCATTGGGAGCCCACAGATCCGGAGGCGTTCTATCAAGGACTAACCTTCTGGAAATGGTCCCTGCACTCCAGAAGCACAGGTGCTCACCCTAGTCAGAAGCAGAGGTGATCAAGGCTGAGCAAGCCGACTCCTCGCAGCCACAGGTGAGGTGATCTAATGCTCCCCATGGTATATCCCTTAGTGGTGTGCAGAGCACGCTTGCAGACATTGATAAATCCATTATGCAAAATCCAGCTATCAGTGTTGGTATGAATTATAATACAGTAACCAGGGCCCATGAGCCACCAGATATTAGAATCCGAAGAACCTTAAAAGTTAGTTCGCCGGTTCCCCAGGGCAGGCAGGGTGTGAGTCTCCTCGTCTATAGATCACTCATCTGAGTCCACAGCCCAGCCCAGCACAGCCAGGAGACGGAAAGGGCTCCTCAGGACCTGAGACCTTGAATCGTACGGGAGGTCTCAGTCCCGCATTCTGGTCTCCATTCAGAACCAGTAAATATCACGGTATTCACTGGTTTTACATTGACTTAGAAGGACAGATGACAAAGTGGCTCATGAAAGTATTATTGCTCAGAGAACTGGCTGTTAACAGGCCGACCAGAGAAAGAAAGACAAAAACAAATGTTTAAAGAAGTGAAGAGACTCGTCTGGGTTGCTCGGTTGGTTAAGCGTCCGACTTCGGCTCAGGTCATGATCTCACGGTTCGTGGGTTCGAGCCCCACATCAGGCTCTGTGCTGACAGCTCAGAGCCTGGAGCCTGCTTCATATTCCGAGTCTCTTTCTCTCTCTGCCTCTTCCCCATTCACACTCTGTGTCTCTCCCTTAATTATAAATACATGTAAAAAAATTTAAAGAAATGAAGAAATGTAAGAAAGATGTATTTGGGGGGAGTCGGTGTAAGGGCAAAATGGCCTATGGATTTCAAGTTCATGATGGTTTACTTAAGTGGTAAGTGCTGTATACAAAATAAAGGTTGAGGGTAATTAGGTCATTCCGAATATGCACTGGAAACGTTTTCTCCCACGTTTAAAATAAAGCAAATAAATAACAAAAAGTAAGACAGTAGAAGCAAATCTGCCTTCAGAGGAAGAAAGAGAAGGAAGGTACCCCTTTTTTTGAAGGCTGAGATGTTTCACCTGCTTCCTCCAATCACACACTTAAAAACCTTTCAGGTCTGTTTTATCTTGGTTTGATCAATAGGGGCATGAGGTTTAAGGACAACTCTTGTGCTGAAAGTCACAGTGTGAGTTTCAGACTCAGGGGGTTTATTCTAAAGCACATACTGTGGGATCACTGCACCATTTTGCATAGGACACTTCATTTCCCACAGTCAGGTAAGTTGAGGTCCCATTATTAAAGACATTGGCTCTGAGGGTAGGAATTTGTTAATGTGCACGCAGTCACCTACAAAACCAACTGCATACCCAGGCCCCTTTCTTCCCCGCTCACGTGGCTGGAAACCCCTTCCCCGAAGTGAATACAGAAAAAGCACAGGCTGGAGTTTCCACTCTGACCGCCTCTGTGAGGGTGTGGAGCCGGCAGACCCAAAGCATTAACTAAACGTTGCTTTTTTGTATTTATAAATAATAACGGCTACATGCCACTAATGCAGTGCCATTTCATTTAATGACATCCAGCACTGAGTGGTTTAATTATTCTTTTAGTCACTGAAACATTCATCATAGTTTTCCAGCGGCTCCGAGAGAGCCTGCTTGCCTCTTGAAGCCATTAACATGGCGATGGCGAGCCGGCCTCCCCTCGGAAATCCGTTCGGCTGTGACTCTGGGGAAAGACGGCTGATGCCTCTCAAAGCGTCATTTCTGGTTTTGCCATGGATGTTAAAAGCCTTATTGTGTTGCTCCTATGTGTACTTGCTATGTGCCGGTTTCTGCTTTGGGCCATTTTCCTTAAATGTTACCGGTAATTCATCACGAAAACCCAGCAAGGCAGGTTGGCGTCCTTATTCCCATTTCACAGGTGAGAAAACTAAGTGCCAGAGACTTGAAATGGCTTCACCCAGACCACACATCCAGCTGGGATCTAAACATGGGTTTGTCCAAAACCTTAATCAGAGACATAAAACGTGTAGATAACTGTAAAAACGCTGTTAACAGTTACCAATGAAACAATGTACGCACACATTTCACATTCAGTGTTTATGTGAATCCTCCAAATAGCCTAGCAAGTTCAACTTCCCCATCATCACATAAAGAAACAGACACAGGGAAGTTCACTGATGCACTAAAGATCGCACACACACACGGACACACACACACGTACAGAACCAGTGCTCATTTTGGGGTCTAACTTTAAAATAATTGCAGATTCACTGTACTGTGCATTAGCGTTAATAGAATCGTGATCAAATTCTTCCCTGATGATTGTGGATATCAATCCACAATGGATTTGCCCCATTTGGCAAAAGGGCTTGATCCCTAGTTTGTTGGGTTTTTGTGATGTAAATAAGATTGTTTTGAACACATGTCTACCATATAGGGTGATGACTACATAACTATATTTTTATAAGGATTCTTATTTAATTATTTATCTTTGAGAGAGAGTGAGAGTGAGAGAGGGGCAGACAGGGGGAGAGACAGACAGAGAGAGAGGGAGAGGGAGTACAGAGCCCAAAGTGGGGCTTGAGCTCACCTGGAGTGGGGCTCGAACTCCCACTGTGTGATCATGACCTGAGCTGAAGTCGGATGCTTCACCCACTGCGCCACCCACATGCCCCACAGAACTATACTTTAATGGGTACACAGTGACATCTCAAACTCTAGGCTTCAAGGAGTCAGCCTGGCAAAAAATCAGATGCATTTTTCAGATGGAAGGAAGCCACTGTAGTGATCTTTTTCACCTGGATCCACTCCACTGCGGCTAACTGCGATATTTCTCAAATGTGACCATCATCATGCTCTATGGTATTGAGATTGCATTTTAGGAATGTATTTTAAGCAAAGAATCAGAGATATGCCACATGCTATGTAATGTTGGTCCTTATTAAGAAAAAAAAAAAACCCAAAACCCGAAAACCTGAAGACATCCTTCAGATTTTGACTGGCTCTGTAAATTATAGCGTATTTATTCAACTGTATCCCACAAAGTCCTTATGAATGATATGTACATGTATAGACACATCCATACACATAACAGAGAACTGAAAAATACCCCAAAACAATTTAGCAGTGGCTTCAGGTTGGGTGAGGCGGGGGGTTTGGGCTGTGTTTTGTTACTGTGTGTGTGTGTGTGTGTTTGAAGCCTCTTTCTGTCTGCCAAGGTTTCCTTGTTGAGTATGACTTCTTTAGTAACCCGCACATAAAGCGTCATTCTTCAATACCCTCTGGCATCGTCCAGTCCTGCTCTTAACCGTAAGCATTGTTATCATTCAAACAAACATCCCAGAACACCTGCTCCAGCCGCACACCCCCGGTGAACTGCACAGTCTCCCAGTGGCAGTGGCTACTAGGTAAAGGCTGCCAGCTCTAAATAAAACCCTGGTCTCAGTCTCCATAATAAAGTCTGGAGTGTACTTGTCTTAAATATTCGCAAGATGCTGGAGGAAAATTCCTTACACTTTCTACTTGAGCTGTTAAAATGGCACAGTATTGGTTTTTGCAGTAAAACACGCTTTACCCACGGACACTCAGCGTGGATCACATGTCTTTGTTTATTTACACCCTTGGTTTTTTGGTTTCCTGCCATTTTTTTCCCTCCAGACCAGGGTTAATTTACTACGTCTAGGTATACAGTAGGCAGCTTCAACCATTTCAAGAATGAGGGCATCTTCATAGTATTAACAACAAAAGTTTACAACATCCGAGCACAGCGTTCCTAATATTATTTAAGACATGCTTCTGAATGAAAGATTTGGATGTGTTAATGCAGCAGCCTTTTAAAATGATGTATTATATTTTCACCCGTGTAGAGTCTACGTGTGTCTATATATATATACACATACACATACACACAAACATGTAAGTTACAGGCAGATTCTAACATTTACTATTGTGATTGGAAAGAACCAACTATTGAGTGCTTACTACATGCACCAGGCATTGTGGTCAGTGCTTTGTAAATATTAGTTCTGTCAATATTCACAGGAATCTCATGGAGTAAGTTCTGCAGCTACCCCTTCCACAGACAGGATGCTGGCTGGGAGGCTATTGAATTGGCACAGCATTGTGATGAACTTAACCTTGACCCTTGAGCAGGTGGCCCACACATTTGGGGGTGAATGATTTGAGCTCATTCAATGCTGCGGAGAAGCAGGGACTTTGAACTACCTTGCATTGGGAATTCCTACAAATCCAAGTATCTCTAGGGGAAAACGCTTCCGTACAGACGATCGGGGTGGTCACTCGCAGAAGACCGAGCCTGAATTCCAGACCTTCCATGACCTTTGATATATGCAGGTATTTGTATGATGCCAGAATGTCGGAAACATCCCTTCGTTTCCCAGCATCATTTTCTCGCCGGTGAGACCGATCCCTCTTCAGGAGGCGGTGGGTTCTGCCCGCGCTGTCCACGTGTGAGAGCCCCCTTCCCTTTTCCTCACTGGGTCTGTGGCTGCCGGCAGGGATCCGTCCTTCTCCAGCTCCAGTTTCCTCAGCAGCAGATGAGCCAAGCATGAGGTCTGGCCTGTGAGTGCTGAGCTCTCGTTCCCAACGATCCCGAGACACAAAAGCAATGAGGTTTTGCTCTCCTGGCGTCACACACAGGCGCAGGCTCTTACATGCCTCCCGTCTGAGATTAGACTATTTACAAAAAGATCCGACAGATTTTACCCTCCTACGGGCTAAGCTTTTATTATTATTTTTTAGTTTAGGTGTTTGTTTGTTTGTTTGAGATGGAGGGGGGAGTGTTTTGTTTTGCTTTCTCCCAGATTCATCTAGGGCTGTAGGAATGAGGGCTCCATGCTTTCCACCCCCCTCGGCCGGCAGGAGACCTCTCTGCCTGCTCCGCTCTGTCTCTCCCCAGACTGGTGCGGGGATTCTTTGTGTCCAGGCATCCTGGGAGACCGCAGGGCCAAGGGGCCCCAGGTTCGCATGGGCCAAGCTACAGAGGCCCAGCTGCTGGGTCCTGGGGGGCCATTCTGTGCAGCAGGTTCCCAGGGGCGAATCCGTGCCGATGAGGACCCTCATTCAGCCCTGTGCCCGCCTCCTCTTCAGTTAACACCCCAGCACACACAATACCAACGAAGGTGATTATCTCTGCTAGCATAATTCGTCTGTAACATCTGCTTTCGCCCATAACACTCCACTAATTTTTCCCTCATTTCATTACACATAATTTTCTTTCAACACAATCTACATGTATTAAGTGGTAATGACTTTCCAGTTAAGAGCAAATCGACACCAAGGGACCCCGGTCCCCCCCACGGTTGCCTGCAGAGCCTGACTCTGGCTATTAGAGATAAATTCGGTACCTCAGGAAGCTGCAGTGAGGTAATCAATCAATTAAGCGGTTAGGACATACATTATCAAACTTCCACAGTGAGGGGGGCAGGGGGCCATGCTGATGTACTTGCAGTGATTTTTTAGGAATTAAAAAAAAAAGTGAATACATAAGATGGAGAGCTATTAGACAACCAGGCTGTAATTTGCCACTCAAAGTCAGGGGCCGGTTTTGTCAGACTGAACGCTGCGCAGTGAGTGGGGAGAGCCTTGGGCCTTGGACGTGCACTCTCCGGGTAGGAATCTTGGCTCTGCTGTTTCTTAGTGCGTCCTGGGGCACCCGGATCAGCAGGCTGGGGGTCTGAGATTTGTGTCCTTTAAAAAGGGAAAAATAAATAAATAAAAGACACCGAAATTATAACTCTTACTGCCTGGGTTTGCGGTGGGGACTAAGATTGTGCATGTGGAAGCATCCTGGCCCAAAACAGACACTCAGGAAACCTTCCTTATCTTACTCTCCTCCTGGGCTGTGGACTGCAGACACGTAGGTGAGCCCAGATGGCCACCACGCTGCCATCAAACCTAGCATGGTATCTCCCCCGTCTCCCCTCCCCTCCCCTCCATCATCATCGTGGTTTTGCTCAAGCTTCTTAAGAAAAAGACAAGATGGTGGCACCAAGGTGGCTCATTTGGTTGAGCACCTGAGTCTTGACTTCGCCTCAGGTCATGATCCCAGGGTCATGGGATCAAGCCCCACATTGGGCTCTGTGCTGGGCATGGGGCCTGCTGGGGATTTTCTCTTTCTCCCTTTGCCCCTCTCCTCTGCTTGAGCTCTCTGTCTCTAAAATGAAAAAAAAAAAAATTAAAAAGGAAAAGCAAAAGCCAAAATGTATAGAAGCCTGAAATTATACTCAGAATAATAAAATCCCCTTTACCTGTTGTCTCCTCTGGGCTCAAACCTCTCGTTACCTGGTCTGTAAAACCGGGGAAATCAATGTTTCACCATCACTACAGCCACAAGACTCAGAAGAAACATACATTAAACTGCTTTGAAAATTATAAATCACAAGCAAAGTAGGATTCTTAAAAATAATATAATTTAGCCTACTGGTATTTTTTTAAGCTCAATCCATCCTATAAATATTGCATGTGTCTGAAAAGTATATTAAATGTTTCCCACACAGTTCAAAAGACAAATTAGCTGCAAAAGCAGAGGGAGAAAAAAAGGTAAAGAAAACACTAGGTAGATGTGGCAATATAAAAGTAAAATATTTATGAAATAAGTAAAATAAATGGACAAAATATTTTATCATATGTGTCAACCAGTAATATGCAAATATGCTTATATGACACACAATAGTAAATTCTCACAAATCAGTAAAAAGAAGGAAGGAAAACTAAAATAAAATAGGAGTCATAATAATAACGTGAATGATGCTTACTTCTCGCCAAGACATCCTGACAGCTTTCTGTATTTTAATTTACATAATGAGAAAAGACCGACCAGGTAAAAATAAACAAATGAAGAAACAAACACAAAATAATATATAAAAAATATTAAATCTCCTTATAGTCAAAGAAATGTAAGACATATCAAGGAGATAGGACTTTTCATCTAACAATTTAATAAGGTTTAAAAATTTGACTTCTTGGTGCTGAGGCATCAGGAAAAGAGGTGCTGTCTATAGCATTGGCTGAATGTAGATTAGAGAAAACAGACAAAAAACATCATGTTTCCAGGAGGCAAATCTCAAAAGCTTAACGTATGCCCGCCCATTAACACTCCAATTATATTGCCCTGGAATGTATCCTTTAAAAATTGGGGATATTCACAAATATTTAACTACAAAGATGTTCATCTCACTGGTATTTATAATGGTAAAATTTGGAAGCAAAAGTGTCCAGTGCTGGAAGACTGTGGTCATTCACTGAGTAACATTTATTGAGCAATTATTTAGTACCAGGCCTTATTCCAAGTTTTGAGGCCACAGCAGTAAACGCAATGGACCAGAACCCATTCTCATGGGTCTCCAATTATAATCCAAAGAGAGGGGAGCCCGAATGACTCAGTCTGTTAAGCGTCATACTCTTGATTTCAGCTCAGGTCATGATCTCATGGTTCTTGGGATCAAGCCCCATGTCGGGCTCCCTGCTATCAGCACAGAGCTTGCTTGGGATTCTCTCTTCCCCCCCCCCCCCCCCGCCTCTGCTCCTCCCCTGCTCATGCTTGCTCTCTCTCTCTCAAAACAAACATTTTTTTTAGTTAAAAAATAATGCAAGGAGACCTAAACTGAGCAAGTTATGATATATGCACGAGATGGACAATTGTGAATCCATTCACTTGGATTATTACTCACTTGGGGTTCTCCTGTGCTCCAGGCACTGTCTGAAGAATGCAACAGGGTGCAAGGTGACACACCTCTGTGCCCACGGGGCTTACATTCTGGTGGGAACATCGGAAACATGTAACTAAACATTATGTTGTAGGAGTCTATTTAATGATGTGGAAGGGAAAAAAAACCTGTTATAAGAAGTGAAAATGGTTATATAACAGTGCACCCAGAGTGAAGCCATTTGTATAAATAAGAAAAAATATTCATATGTATGTTTTTCTAAAATATTAGCAGGATATATACCAATTTCTAGGCAGTAACATCTCCAGATTTTTTCTGAAAGTTTTGCATTTGTTACTTGTAACATGAAAAAAAGAAATTGAAGACTACTGATTCCCAGAGCAGGTTCATACTTAGCTAGTGATTCCATTAAAAAAAATAAATCAGTGGCTTTTCACCAGGCGGCAGCCTCCAGATTTCATTTCTTATTAATGAGGGGCAATAAAATAAAATGGGTGCTGGGTCGTTGTCCAAATTTTGTTTTTCATAACAGAAGAGTTCAGTCCCAGGCTCTGGAAGGTGAGGACCCTGGACATTATCTCCGGCTGTGCTGGAGGAAGTGGAAGCCCCCTGGGGGGAAGGGACTTGCTGAAAGATAGAGCAAGACTTGAAGCCTGTTCAAGTCCTACTGACGTCACCTCACAGTGTTTCCAGGGGGTCACCAGCTCAGGATGACAGAAAGTGGCGAGAGGAGAAAGACCACTGCCAGAAATTATGAGCCATTCCACAAGAGAGTCCACTTTTAAACAGAAGCAGAACAAAGGTGGATAAATCATTGCGATGTCTTCTTAGAACATCTCCTGGGTCCTGCGTACAGACAAAGGGAACCTGAGGACTCGCAGACCATAGGAGCTGCGCTCATGACGGAGATGTTTTATTTCTGAACCAGAATTGTTGAAGCTGAATATGGAGCAAGATGTTGTTGTAGAAATGGGTAAGGGGAGTAGCTCGAGAGCAGCAGTTTCAATAGCGTTCTCCTGCTCATCAGTGATAGTAGGATAATGATGAGGCTATAACCCAGGGCACCTGATGGTGGGCAGAGCCCATCCACGAGCATCTCTCCTGTGGCCTCCCCATGGATCCTGGCACTTCTGTGTTTGCACCCCGTTTCTGGGTGAGCCCCTGGAGGCTCTGACCGCCCAAATGGCTGAGCTGTAGACTTACCTCAGAGATGGAGCAAAGCCTAAGCACAGCATCAACACGAGTCATGGTTCTTTCTCGTGGGGAGAAAAATAAAAGAGAAATGACTTGTGGGAATTGGTTTTGAATTCAAAAATCTCGTCATCGATTTGCAGACGTAGTACAGAATGAAATCAAGAAGTCATTACGTTGCCTTTTTTTCCCCCTTTTTTCTGCTTTTTTACTGAACCCAAAGACCCTATTGCATATATTCCAAAAATCCAGCTGTCCGCATTTGTCTGTCTTCAACACCTTTTCCCTTGCTTAGTCTGGGGACCAAAATGTCCTTCCTCAGTCAATCTTCTCATGCCAAACAGGATTTTCAGAGATTAAGAAGTAAATTTGACAATATGAAAGCTCCAAAGAACAGTAAGTAGTCTACAAAAACCAACCAAACAAACAAAAATCATTTTTGGCCATTTGTTTTAAGACAAAAGTGAAAACAAACAAACAAACAAAAAACAAAACAAAACAAACACCCAGATAAACAGATTAGGAGATGCTTCAGGCTATTTCCTCGGACACCGTAAAACCGGGAAGGATGAAATGTGAACAGTAAACATGCCAGATGCACACGGCACAGATACAACTTTCTGCCGCACGCTGATTTGGTTATTTCTATTTTATATTTTTCAGACGCTAAAGCCCCTCGACACTCTGCGGAGCTGGAAAAGAGAGTCACATGCAAAGTGACTTAGAACACCCTTTGCACCATGCCAGTCCCAACACTGCTATCCCACGGGCTCATGGTGCTTGGCTCCTCATCCCGGACTTTCCTCTGGGCTGAGATCAGTATCACAAAAGTGTCAGAGAAGAATGTTGTCTGGGTGGCTGGGAGTATGATCGGATTTTCTCCCGTTCCGTCCTTCCATTTAACCACGGTTTTCATTGCCCGTCCCCTCCCCGCCCCACTGCACGATGTCTGGCACTCAACCTCTGGCATGAAATCTTACGGATCTACATTTTCCGCAGGGCCTCTGACGGCAGGTTTCAACTTGACTCGCTGTCCCTGGGAACACAAAGTTTCAATTTGTTTGTTTCCGAGGACAAGAAGAGTTGTAGCTCTTGGTGCTGGAGAAGAGGCTTCTTTACATTTGAATAGATTTTTCTATAGAGAAGCTGAGTTTGTCATAGTCAAACGGATTATTTTTTAAGGTATTTTTATTGTATTATTTGTTATAAAAGCACGTTCCACCTACGTCCGCCATTCCACTACTCTGTCGTTTTCATGTTACTGTTGGCCTTGAGAATACCCATTGGCAGAAACTTGTGCCTACTGCCCTAAAATGTTAACAGCGAAAGGATGTGGGGGGTCGTGTCCTCTGCTGATTGTGGTGGCTTCATTCAGTCGCCATACCTTATTTCACATGCTGGGGAAACTGAGGCCAGAAAAGAGAAGTGGTTTGTTCAAGGTGAGAGCTGCTTCATGACAATGTTGGAATCCCTGAACTTGAGCCAAGATGTTTGATCATTGGTGTCATTGACATGGTCTTCAGGATGCCCCACAAATCATTTTTTTTTTTTGCTTTAGTCATTGTTTTCTATCACAGCTATCTATACTTTAAAAAAAAATGTGGCCCTAGCACATAATGCTATCTGTTTGGACTCGGATGTACTATTAATATTTGATTGCTTTGCAAAATCTTATAAAATGGTTTTCTCACTCTTCCTATGTTAAGGGGTATCATATGCTTTTGTTGAGTTTTAAATTAGAGGATACAACCATTTTTTAACTGCTTTGAATGAATCTTGAGTCGTAGGCTGGACACTGATCGTAAAAGGAAGGAAAAAGGCATAGATGGATAGATGGATGGATAGTATGGTGAATGAATAGAGGACTAGGGAAACACATATATTTATACGCCACCCTTGACATTTTAATAACAAAAAAATTATCTTTTTTACACAGAGATCCGTTAATCAATGCTATGCATGTGCATCTCTCTGAACCCCTGTAGAAGAGACCTGTCTTCCTCTGTCTGTCTGGCATGCTTGGTCTATAGATGCTGACATTGTTTGTAGGACACGAACCAACATCTGCACCCTCGGACACACTCCAAGTTCTAGGAAAACGGAGCCTCAAGATTCAGTAGAATTTAACCAGCCCTGGCCCTGAATTCAGTGGGGCACCCTCCTTGCCTCGCCTTTGGGGGACCTTACACTCAGCTGCAGAGCAGTCACACTCCAGTCCCTTTCTGCAGGCTCGTCCGGAGTCCGTCTCAATGCCTCGCTCCCCCTCTCCAGACGTATGCATTTATTTATTGTCTTCTCTCTTCTCCCTGCCCCTCTCTCTGATGTGTTTACTTGCAGCAGCCAGAAAGACCACCTTATACCCGCTCTCTCCTCGGTTCAGTGTACCTCTCTACTCCAATAAACCGTTTGCATCCCATCTGGCGAGCGTTTGCTCCGAAGACATTTCCCTGTCAATCTCTCCCGCCACATTAAAAATCTGTCATTACGATTGCATCGCCGCCTGGCTCCTGAGATTTCTGACTGCTTTATTGCTCCTCATTTTTTTCTCTTCCCTGCTACAGCCGAGAAGCAGAAATAAAGGTTTGTTGTTGAAACATGGCCGGGAGGAAAGTAGGAGGCACACATCTGTCAAGGTATTACCTTTCTTCAACCAGGGATTAAGGTGTTTTACGGCACTCGCTACTGAGCATCATACTGAATAAATTTTCTCTGTAGAACATAAAAATGAACTCATACATTTTGAACCAAGTTTCCTTCTTTTGAGCCAACCCAGATCCTTATGAGGTGGCACCAGCATGCAGGGGGTACCGAGATTCCGGAAGTTTCTACTGCCCATCCCACCTCCCACCAAAGCTGCATTATTTAGATGCCAGTTGAGGCAGGGGAAGCAACTCGATTAGGGAAGATACCAGTTGTGAATGCCCAGCTTTCCTCGCCTTATGGGAGCGAATGGAAAGTTCCAAAAGGGGGCTGACCCCAGGATCTCCTGATTCAGGCCTGATAAAGGCTGGCTCTTCCTTTCAGGGTCCAATCTAATCACTTTCCTTGGGGAGTGCCCCTAGATTTCTCCCTCCCTCCCCACTACCTGCTTTATAGGAATGCATGTGACAACTGTTTGGCCCACGTCTGATTCACCCACTGGTCTGTGAGCTTCTCTGGGGCAGGGGCACATCCTCCCTCCTGCTGCCACGTGTTTAGGGGGCTTCTCGGGGTCTGCCGGGAGGCTGGAACTCTAACGTGTCTTCAAATTCTTCTTTTGTGTTCTATGATCAGCACATGGATGAACCCACCCAAGGTTCCCAGCAACCTGCTTCAGA
Source organism: Suricata suricatta (assembly GCF_006229205.1). Classification (NCBI taxonomy): domain Eukaryota; kingdom Metazoa; phylum Chordata; class Mammalia; order Carnivora; family Herpestidae; genus Suricata; species Suricata suricatta. The sequence goes on along the minus strand of NC_043708.1, from coordinate 5,924,092 downwards.
GCACTGCTGATACTGTCACTTCTTACGTGAGCAAACAGGGCAGAAAGAGGGCTTAGTGTCAGGCCCAGAGTCGGACAATGACAGTGACAGGTCTGGGGTTGAGTGGAGCAGGCTGTCTTCTTAAGCACTGTTCTAGTCTGTGGAAGGCAGGGAGCACCGGGAGGGACCCGGAGAGGGTGGGACTGGGCACAATCTTCTGGTCCCCAGAACCCTGGGAGAAGCCATGGTGCCCGCCCTGGAGTGTCCTGTGTCCTCTGTTCCTGTATACTGTCACCGTCCCACCCGAAGTCACAGTGGTCTGTCTGTGGCTCTGGTTTGGTGCTCCAGGCTTGGGCTTCCTCTTACCTCCCACCATGTCCCACCAAACACACACGTTCTTTGTTCTCCCTACAAACTTACCTCTCTGCCTGTGATGTCACCTCACCCAGAATTCTCTCTCTCTCTCTCTCTCTTTCTTCCAGGGCAAACTCCTGTTCATCCTTCAAAACCTGTGCCCCTCTGGGCCATCTCCATTTATCCCTCTAGAAGTGTTAGAAACCCCCCAAGAGCTTGCACAGACCTTCTTCAGTGCTCTGTAATGGCACTCACTGAATTTTATGCACCGCTGGTTTGCACACCAGCCACTCCAGAAATGGTCGGAGATACCAGTCCTGAGCACTTTCTATACATACTGAGCCCTCAGTAACCTTGCTATGACCCTAAAATACAGTTTTAACCTCTTTCCCCAAGTGAAGGGAAATCCTGCTCTTTGCCATGACAGCTCCCTTCCTGTTGGCCCTTTGATTCTCTCAAGGACCTGATGGTGCTTCCGAGCAGAAGGAGGCCTGGAGGGTGGTTCCAGGTGAGTTCAAAGCAAGGCTCAAGGATCCCGGGATTGCCCGGGATTCAGGGCTGGTAGGGGGTGAATGTGGATGCCAGGGCTGGTTTCCATGGTTTCCAAGGGTTTACCTTGGGACCTCTCACCCCAACAGTCCCCCCTTTCTCTGTGAGTTCATGGCAGAGTCCAGAGCCTCTGAATCTTCTAGACCTACCTCCAAGGTCAGACGTGGTTTTCCTGAAACAGCCTTGCTGCTTGCTGAGGGACAAACACCAAGTCCCACAGCCTGCAGCCTCTAGGGCCTACATCTTCCCATTGCAAAGGTCCATCTGCCCAATGTCCACAGACATTGGAGTCACCCCAGGCTGCCCAGGCTAACGGGCAAATCCCAGGGCCCACGAAACCCCTGCCCACCCACTCAGTATTTTTGTCAAGACTCCAACTCTAGCAATTCCAAGGACTGATGGGTTCTGTTTCTTGTGAACCAGCCAGCCAATAAAGACCCTCTGAAATGGCAGCAGTCAAGTACTCCTTAGAAACCCTCAGCAGAGGCAGTGGGAAGGAAGGTGGCAGAACAGAGCACCCTGAGTCTGCTGTGGACCAGGGCCCTCTCCCCCCACGTCTTCTCACTGCTGTTCCTGTTGGGACTGGTAAGGAGGGATCCTGCTGTCCTCTGAAGAACAGCCCAATTCTGGAGTCTTCCTTCATATCTCTTGGCCCACTTGTACCTGGGGATCCACACTTTGGGGCAGGTGAGGTGGGCCACTGCTTTTGAAAAACAGATTCAATGCTTTAAAGTTCATAAAAAATAAAGTTGGAAGAGAAGCACTGTATAAAATGAGGGAAAGCGCATTTTCTTATCCAGTCACGCGGAGGCCTTATTTCTAAGGGAGACCTAACGTGAAGAATCAACAAGGGAAATATTTGATAAACCTAAGAATGCCTGATTTTAATATTTGTACACCAGCGACCATAAGATAGGAGAGAATATTTGTTTTTAATTTTTTTAACATTTACTTATTTTTGAGAGACAGAGCGTGAAGGAGGGAGGGACAGAGAGAGGGAGACACAGAATCCAAAGCAGGCGCCAGGCTCCGAGCTGTGAGCACAGAGCCCGATGTGGGGCTCAGCCTCACAAACCTAGAGATCATGAAGTCAGATGCTTGGCTGGCTGAGTCACCCAGGAGCCCCTAGGAGAGAATATTTGTAACATACTAAGGATACAGACAGGCAAGTGACATAAGGGACAATGCAAACTGTGTGGTGACATCGAATTCTGATTCTCACCAAGAGGTGAAGCAATTTAAATTTAAATTTCAGTGAGATCAACTCACCTATCAGAAAGGAGAAGGCTATAGAGTTTAACAAGTATTAACAAGAGTGTGCAAAATAAACACTGCCATACGAGGGCTTAAATGTGCCCAGACTTTCTAAAGGGCGATATGGAGATACCTGACCCAAAGTAAAAGTGTGCAGAGCTCTGGTCTTTATTCTACAGATATTTTCACACCTTCTGAAAAATGCCTGAAAACATGTTTACTGAAGCATCAGTTTTATCAGGAAAAAAATCGGCAACAACCTGAATGTTCATCTAAATGAGAGTCACTATTGAGGTGTCTGCATGGCTCAGTGGGTTAAGCGTCCGACTCTTGGTTTTGGCTCAGGCCATGACCTCATGTTTTGTGAGTCCGAGCCCTGCATCCGGGAAGCTTGGGATTCTCTCTCTCCTTCACTCTCTACTCTTTCTTTGCTCTCTTCCTCTCTTTCTCAAAATCAATAAATAAACTTGAAAAAATATTTTAAAAAATAGAATAGGGGCACCTGGTGGCTCAGCCAGTTAAGCATGTGACTTTGGCTCAGGTCATGATCTCACGGTTCGTGAGTTTGAGGGCCCCGTCGGGCTCTGTGCTGACAGCTCAGAGCCTGGAGCCTGCTTTGGATTCTGTGTCTCCCTCTCTCTCTGTTCTTCCCCCACTCACACTCTGTCTCTCTCTCAAAAATAAATATACATTAAAAACATTTATAATAATTAAAAAATAAAATAAATGAACAGGAGTCATTAAATACTATAATAATACATCCACTCACAACAGAACCACACAGCCTTGAAAAAAATGAGGTCATTGTATACACACTGATGCAGTCAACAAACAATTGTCCATCGCATAAAGAAGTAAGGAGTGTGACAGTGTACCGCACACTCGTGGTAATGCACAGTCTATTACTGGAAGGACAAATGCAATTAACAGTGATTATCCCTGATGCAAAGGAGAAGAGAATTTTCCTTACATGCCCACTTTATATATATATTTTTTTACTTTTTTCGCAACGTGCATTATTTGCATTATTTTAATCAATCATGAGTTAATTTTATTTTGAGTGCTCTACTAAGTGCCCAGGGCCATTCCCACAGAATGCTAGTGTGAACTGCCAATGACGTCGGCAGAGTGGATGTGCCACTCCATGGCCAAGCCATGGGCTTTTAAGAAGTTGGGTGTCCCGGCCTGATTCAAAGAGGCTGGTGACACAGTTTGGGACTTACCCTCCTGGGCTGAACTAAGCCTGGACGGAGGGATGCGTACATTGCTTCTAGCAGCTCAGGCCCTGAGCAAAGGCACCCCATCCTTCTGCTCATTCAGGGTAACTTCTGATCACAGATTATAATTGTGATTGACCATGGCCGGCCCCCAAATGAACAATCTTCCAGAGAACTTAAAAAGTGTTGGCAAGTAAACATTGGTCACGAATCAGTCTTGTCTTGGGCCACCAAAATGTAAAGATCGAAACATTGCCTACTGCCCAACTGGGCACGAGCCAAAGATTCACCCCCCGTGCGTTCAGTCACTTGCAGACACAGCTTGAAGTTAGCATTCAAACATAAAGTAACACCTGGGTCCTGAGAGCAGACTTGAGTCAAATCAGACTCAGCGCACTTTCTCTAGGCGTTAAAAAAGGAAAAAGGAGGAGCTGGCAAGCCTTGAGAGGCTCCTAGGCACTCAGCACTGTGGTAGGCAGACACTTTTATCAGATTAAGTCACATGTTATCCCGGTGGCCCCTCTGACACATGTTATCATCATGCCCATTCTACAGACGCTGACACTGAGGCCCCGTTGGCAGGTTGGTAGAGAAGACAGGCTGTTGGTTTCTCTTATATTACATCCACTTGCTCAGCCCAGACAGTGAAGGGGGTGTGTCAGCCTGCCCCAGGATGCCTGTCACCGCCCCCCAGACAGCCCAGCAACCCCAGGTCTTATGTCTGCTCCCTGTACTTTGATTGTCTCACCTGTAATGTGGATTCATCCACTACGCTCTTGCAAAAATCAAATGAGACCCTTCCTCAAAGCACCCAGCATTGAACCTGGACTATGGTAAGCGCTCGGTAAACTGCCCACTATTATTAGAATCCATCTGGCCAAGACGTTCTCCTTTTGGCTTCGGTTCCCAGTTGGAATTCACACATGCAGAGACAGGGACCCTCCACTAAGTTCCCCTTTCCTCCCGCCCCTCCCCATTTTTAAAGTCTGTTTTGTTTGTGTTTTTTTTTTCCCTTGTGACCATTTCATAAAACTGGTTCTGGAGTCTAAAATGCTGCCAACTTGAGAACATTCACCTGAAATCCCCACAGGGATGTGCGACGTGATTCATAGATGCGTTTCCTGAGGCTTCATAGTATCATGTTCACATTTCGGCCTCCGTGGCCTTCATCGCCCTGCCGAATGTGGAGTTTCGCTGTCGTGTCAAGTGAACTACAGTCATAAATCACCCCCAGATGTCAGCCTAATTATTTCAAATGAGCAGGAACCTGTTGGATGGGGCACTCTGGACACATACTCGCCGAGGGCCCCTGAAGGCTCAATTCCTGGTGTCTGAGGAGCCCCAGAAGCTGGGGTGAAGGGCCCGGCTCTCTGCCCCCACCCCAGGGACCTCCAGCCTCCCCGCTTCTCTTCCTCCGAGAACGTCCCCACCGAAGCCGGGTTCCTGCGAGCAGGCTTTGCAAACGGGTCCCCGGCTCCCTTCCAATCAGCGATAAGCAGTGGCGAGCATCACGGCTAGTCCTGACCCATGAGAGGAGGCAGAGCTCTCTCCTCAGTCAACAGGTACAAGGAGGGAGGTTGGAGGGGGTGGACTCCACATTCACAGACCGGACGCATGCGGTCACCCTCTGGCCTGTGGAGGAAGATGGACATGGGCCTTGATGTTCGCCTCCTAAACGGAGACGAAAGTTCTAGAAAGTCCAACCAGAAGGAACACTTAGCTTCCGAGGCTGCCACCACACCTTCATGAAAACAGCCTGGGCTGATGGTGTTTATCTCCGTTCTTCCTTGCAGGCTATCTGCTCTGCGTTGGGGGCACGATGGGTGCTCCCACCTGCCTCTCCCGTCTCCATCCTCGTGTTGGTTGGGTGGCAAAGGGCTTTGCCCTGTGAACGTTTTGATCTCGGGATTGGGCAGCGGGGCCCCAGGCGATAGGGGTCAAGGTCTCCCTGGTGAGGACCTGTGGGTGGGATTCCTCCACAGAATCCCTTGCTAAGCCTAATATTTTATTTTATTTTATTTTATCTTATTTTTTATGTTATCATCTTTAATATAATTTATTGTCAGATAGGCTTCCATCTAGTATTTTAGAGGACGTGCTTTTACACCCAGGCCCCTCTCAAAAAAGTACCTTAAGGATGATTGACGCCGAAACATGCAAGTTTAGCATCAGGGCACCAAGGCCGTGTTCTCCATTATCTTGGGACAAACGTCAGCCACATGGCAGTGGCAGCTGGCACCAGGCCTAGCGGACTTCCTGCTCGAACGCGTCCCCGCTGATGCCCCGTCCCCAGCCACCAGCAGATGTGCAGGTGGCTGCCCGGGAGACACCTCCTCAGACACTCGGGTGGGCGTTTCACCAGTTGACACCGCGGCTTGTGGTTTGCTCTGCCTGAGCTTCCTCCAAAATGGAGCATTCTAGCACAAGTCTACGGACCCGAGCCAGGAGCTCCAACAGCAAAGGGTGCGGCTAGGTCCAAGTGCTCCTTTGAGCTGCGTAGCCTAGGGAGGTCTCCAGGATGGAGGCTGGGGGACAGTGGTGACGGTGAAGTGTTTTCCTACAGTCTGTAGCTCACAGGTATTTGTTAGTTCCCGTTCCTTCTACCATGTTAAAAAGATCTATCAAAACCAAAGATAAGAAAGTGCACTCGAGTGAGTGGAAAAGGAAGTCCTGTGAGAGGCTGAACATTATAAAAGGAGAGAAGGAAATGACCCAGGGGCTTGAGGGCCGTTTGCCAGCTTGTCAGCCGGGGAAACAGCTGCTGACCTGCGGCCTCAGGGGGAAGCTCAGATGTGGGAACAAGGTGTGAGCGTTACTAACCTGTCGGGTGGTGGGAAGGTGTGAGGGGTTCCTATGAAGGTGTTATCAAAACACACAGAATGGAAGGAGAGACCTTGAGGAGGAAGGAGAGCGGGGAGGCCCCACAGGGCTCTCGGACAACTGGCCCAGGGCAGGCGGGGGGCCCTAAGGACACAGTTCGGCCAGAGAGCTGGAGAGGTCAGCCAGAGACCCCAGAGTTCAGTCAGAGACCCCCAGAGTTCAGTCAGAGACCCCCAGAGTTCAGTCAGAGACCCTCGGAGTTCAGTCATAGACCCCCGAGTCTAGTCAGAGACCTCCAGAATTCAGAGACCCCCAGAGTTCAGTCCAGAGATGCCCAGAGTTCAGACAGAGACCACGGAGCTCAGTCAGAGGCCCCCAGCATTCAACCAGGGACCCCCAGAGTTTAGTCCAGAGACCCCCAGTGTTCAGTCAAAGACCACCAGAACTCAGTGAGAGACCCCCAGGGCTCAGTAAGATCCCCACATTTCAACCAGGGACTCCCAGAGTTCAGTCTGTGCCTTCTGTAGCATAAGGAAGAATCTATTTTTTTGAGGAGCCACAAGAAATATCTCAGGGTTTGGTTATCCAGCTTCAAATGTCACACCATGTCTGCCACTCCCGTTCTGGGAACACTTCCAGAAGTATCCTTCCATAATCCAAACTTCAAATTGCAGTTAAAGTTAAAAATGTTCCATTAGTGCAGTTGAACACCAAGTGGGCAGCTCACCTTTGGGCTTCTCACTTATTCCGGGTACCTCATGAGTGTGCCTTCGGAGAAGAGAGCATCAGTTTTGAGGTCAGACTGTTCTGGGGCAAATCTGAGCTCTGTAACTTGTAAGTTCCATGAACCTTGGCAAATCAGAAGATCTGTGCAGAAGTGGGAAAGTCATACTTCTCTCAGAGCGCAATTATGAGGAGGACATTTGACAACACATAAAGTTCGGCAGAAACCCTTGTGTAGGTCCTCAACAACTATGAATCTCTTCCTCCCTAAACATCATACACAGTTCTGACATTGAATACGGGAAAGTGGGAGGGAAGGGAGGAAGGAAGGAAGGAGAGAGAGAGGGAAGGAGGAAAATTTAATAAACACATTTAGTTAGGGGCGCCTGGGTGGCTCAGTAGGTTAAGTGTCCAATTTCATCTCAAGTCACAATCTGACTGTTCATGAGTTCGAGCCCCGCATCAGGCTCTGTGCTGACAGCTCAGAGCCTGGAACCTGCTTGGGATTCTGTGTGTCTCCCTCTCTCTCTCTCTGCCCCCTCCCCTGCTCATGCTCGCTCTCTCTCTCTCTCTCTCTCTCTCTCTCTCTCTCTCTTTCTCTCTCTCTCTCTCTCAAAAATAAACATTTAAACGCATGCATACATATATCTGGCTAGCATCTAAATTCCTACATTTGTTTTTCACATTTTCTAGAATATATTCCTGGAAGAATATTAATAAGGTAAATCCAAATTATTCTAGGAGTACCTCTGGCTCTAGATTTCAGCTCAGGTCATGATCTCATGGTTTGTGAGTTTGAGCCCCGAGTTGGGCTCCACTCTGAGTGTGGAGCCTCCTTAAGATTCTTTCCCTCTGTCCCCCCTCTCATATTCTCTCTCTCTCTCATATTCTCTCTATTTCAACATTAGGAAAAAATCCTAATATTTTAAAGTTGAATTTGTGACGGGTTATTTCTGTATAAATGCTTACCTAAATAAATACAAATAATTCTCCCCCTCATTTCAGAAGGCTGACTAATCAAGGATCAGCTCGCTAACAAATCATCTTCCTGACCAAATAAAAACATCAGAGCTTCAGTTTCCTTTTGGAAACGGGAAAGATTAACAACCCAGTGAGGATCCTGTTCAGAGGCAGCCTCAGTCTAAACAGCCTCAGGAGGGGTCCCAGACGGACTTCTGCCATGAGGGTTACGTGAGAAGACCATCCCAGCCCTTAGGACACTGGGAGAAGGCCTAACCCCTTGTTTCTAGAACCGTCTGTCTGCCACAGTCACCAACGTCTGCCGTGCGTTGGCAGGAAAATGTCAGATACCAAGCTGCAGCCCCAGGAGGGACTGGTGCCTCAAATTTGGCTAGGATCTCTCCTCTCGTGCTCTTATAACCCACTGGAACTCTGGATTGCATGGTGAAGAAGCTCTTCAAAGTTCTGGGCCGCCTCTGCCATCCATACTGGACAAAGTGCAGCCAGCAGGGAGAGGGCCGCAAATGCACAGAAGCAGGAAACAGCTGCTGGGCTCCTGGGATTCCGGGCCTGCCCTGGTCCAGCCACAGTGGTGAGTCCCTGTCTCCCAGCGCTGGCCAGCACCCCTCCCATCAGCACCCTGAGATGGGTCTTTTGTTTTCTCAGTTTCTCCAATTTAAGATCATGGAACTCGGCAGACTAAGTGACTCACCCCAAATGACAGGTCTGTCCCCTGCCCCCATCCTTCCAGGTGCAGATACCTGCAAGGGACCTCGAGGGATGGGCCAGTTAGTAGAAAGTCCCCACGGAAGACTCTGGACTTTGTGTGGCGGTCGGAATGCAGAAAACAGGGGAAACTCTCTGAGTTTGTCAAGTATGCACGCTTGACGTTCGGGTGCTGACCTGAGATCCCCAAGCATCCATCTCATGATAGCAAAATTAAGAAAGAAGTTGTGAATCACTGGCAGCCACTGGCCTCTCTGAGAGGACCTCCTGCCTGTCACCGCAGGGCCCCTGCTCCCCCAGGCCCTTCCTGAGGACAGGGCAGCTGTCACTCGTCCCTACCAGGCTTATTTCCTCAGTGTCCTGGGTCTGGCCTGGTGCTGAGCAGAGCGCTGAGCTACTAAAATACATTGAATTGACTTCTGAGCAAGAAGTAAGGCTGTCCATTGGATGAGTTTTCCCACGTTTTCAGAGATTCCTGGTCCCTTCGCTTCTTGGCTGGTGAACTTGGGCCAGTCGGCTAGCCTCTTCCCTTCTCTGCTAGAGAAAAAGAAGGATTGTTTTCCTTAGGTAAGTTTTCCAAGATCATCTTGGCTAAGCCTTTTGATGACACTTTGGTGTTTCTGGTCAGCCTCCTGAGATGAGAATGGCATCTCTGAGGGCCTCACTTGGCAGCACGTGGTGGTGATGGTCAGCCAGTGTCCACAAAGCCAGCTTCTGGCCGGAGCCAGGGTTAAAGGATGAGAACCCGGCGTCCTCAGCCTCTGGGAGATGTCCCGGCACCCGCTAGTCTGAACTCTCCTTTCCCATCACAGGCCTCAGGATGAGCTTGTCCACATGTCCACACGAGGGGTATTTCTTGAGCGACGACTTGTCCCAACCGGGGATCCGGAAAGGTGGTTCTGTGTGCCTAAGGGGATGGAGCGGGCAGGCGGCTGAGTGTCCATACTTCCGCACCCTGGAGCCCTGGCCCATGCAAAGAGGTGTCCCCTCACCTTCCTGAGACAGAGGGGCCCTCTTACAGTGTGGACACACTCTTTAGTTAAAGATTCCAATCATTCTCAAGTCCTAGAACGTCAACCACAGTCATAACCATGTATGGGATTAAGCACCTAGTGGGGAGGCGGAGAGAGGAAGAGAAAACTTTGGGGTGCCCAGAGCGGAGGGCTGAGGAGCCAGTGACCCATGAATGGTTTCACTGAATAAAGAATAAACATGAGGTAGGGCTTGCCTGGAAGGTCACTGGTGAAACGAGAAGTCTGACACGGAGCGCGTTCAGGACCTCGTTTGTTCCCAGGCCAGGGTTCCTGACCTTGGCTCCAGTGACATTGGGGGCTAGACCATTTATGGCTGTGGAGCTGTCCTGTGCCCTGGGGGGAGCTCACCGGCACCCCAGCCTCCACCCACTAGATGCCAGGAGTAGTCCTCCCCCAGGCGTGGTGATGGAAAAGTCTCCAGGCATCACCAAAATAGGGCAAAATAATTCTCCACTGCTCCAGGAGAATGGCTGCAAGCATTGAGGGGACAGTCGGTGGTGACCAGAGGACCTGGACAGGGAAGACTTGTGGAGAAGCCATGCGGGACCCAATGCAGTACCTCCAGACTCCAATGTATGGCGCACAGTAGGCCCGCAGTGACCAGTGCTTCGGAAAGGAAGGCCGCTACAAGGCACTCAAAGGCTCTAAACATCAACACAGTCAGCACTGAATAGAGCTGGGACCTTGTCAGGCCAGCATCCCCTGGGCTGGAGGCCACAGTGGGCATGTGGGAGGCTGGGTGGCTGTTTATCTCTGGACCCAGGGCTGCCTGCTGGGCGTATTAGAGGCCATGAAATAATGATGAGGCCTAGGAGGGGTAATTAAAAGCCACAGTGACATTGATCTGCTGAGATTTCCAAGAGAGCCCAGGGCACACAGGGCGACTCTCCATCTTACCTCATGCAGGCCCAGCCTGATTGGCCCCCTGGGCATTGTTGGGGCCGAGGAACCTCACCTGTGGCCGAGAGACTCCCAGGGCAGCAGCCAGGCTGGGCTCAGAGGCTGTGCAAAACAGGCAGCCTGGGCCTGGGGGGCGGGGGGTGCAGCTGCTGTGCTCAGCCCAGGAAAGGCAAGAGCCAGCAGCTGCATTAAAGACACAGGTGCCCATTCGGCAAGACCTCGGGGGTCAAGCTTCTCCCCTCCAGGCCCCAGGGCCACACCAGGTGGAGCATCTGAGATGTACTGAGGCCGCACTGTCTACGTTGGTTCAGGGAATGTCCAATTTTGCATTCCATACCTCTAGAGTCTATAAGGGAAGTTTTGATCTGAATGCACGTTAGGTCAGCAGTTACTTGCTGACTGTCTATCGGGGCAGGGAACTGTGCACACTTCAAATGAATACGCACCCCTAATATTTTTGCAACGCTGAACACTTTGTTATGAAGAATCATTATTTTCTTGCTGTTATTGCTATGTATCCATGATTTGCTTATTTGTTGTTGTTTTGGTTTTAAATGTTTATTTTTCCATATTTATTTTGAAAGAGAGCAGGGGAGGGGCAGAGAGAGAGGAGGAGAGAGATAATCCCAAGCAGGATCCATGCTTTTCTGATCAGGATTCATTCTCAAGAACCAAGAGATCAGGACTGGAGCCAAAATCAAGAGTCGGACGCTTTACTGACAGAACCAAGGTGATCCTGTTGTTTTAGTTTTAACACTGACCTTGAGAGTGGAATTAATGTGAGCCCAGAGTCAGACAGCCCTGAGGCCTGGCCTTGGTTGGAGCACTTGCTAACCCTGTGGTCTTACACAAATCACTTCAAGACATTCGTGTCTCGGTATCCCTCTTGGACCACGGAGGTGAAAGCAATTGACGCCACTGTGGAAAAGGATTGAACAGGATCATGTTTGTACTACCGTGAACACTCAGGGTCAGAACACTCAATGCTGCACGTCAGATTCCGTCTGTGCCTGAGACCCTGATGTCCTCGAGGCTCTGTGATGTGGCCACAGGTGGCCCACTTTGCAGCTGAGACAGCGAATCCTTTCTGAGCCGGGATTCCACAAGGAAAGTCCACACTCACCCCATCTCGGGGAGGGTTCCTGGGTGCTCACCCTGCAGGAGGCTTGGCTTCCAGCTGCTGGGACTAGACAAGCACTAGTCAGAGGCCAGCTTCGAAGCCCTGGGATTGCCTTCCTTCCCACCCGCCCGTAAACTTGAACTGGCATGCACTGTACCTGGTTATGTAACCAAAGCCTTTGGTATTCCTCTGTGCAAACCCGGCCTATTTTTTGGCTCTTCGCCTTGGCCACGTGGCTGGGGAGCTGGGAGCCACACCCCGGCTCTTCACACTGTAAAGGAAGTAGCAACCCTATCAGATAGGAGGAAGAAGTTTTCTTGGGGCTTTGACAAAGTAGCCTCTCTCCCACGCGCGTGCAGACCTGCGGTGAGATCGCTGGTCTAAATATGGAGAGACGCTTACTCCTTTCTTGTAAGCCGCCTTGAGTCGGGTAAAAGCTTCTTCCGGATTTTAGAGAGGATGCTCTGAATCAAAGTCTTAGAAAAAGCACCGAGTCCTTATGATGCCTGCCTCCCTCCTCCCTCCATGTTTGTGACAGGGGGGTCCACAAGCCTGGATGACAGACAACTGTGCACGGGTTGGGGCCCATCTGGAAACGTCTCCAATTTAAATGCACCATGTTGCCAAGACCCTGACTGGAGGACGGTTTGGAGAAATGGACAAGCATTTCCCGAATGTCCAGGGTACACCCATCTATCCGCTCAGTTAATAGAGGTTTGGTCCGACTGTCCTAGTGTCTATGACAATCACAGACACTGTTCGTGGAACATTCACCGAGCATCAGACCCTGTTCTGGGCGTTTGTTGGGTTCAAGCTGCCTCTCCGGGAGGAGGGCAGGGTTGAGTCCCCACGGATGCTGAGGCTGGGTGACATGTCCATGAGAGTAACGTCAGAACCTGGCTGGGCTGACAGGGGTCCCTCCACTGCTCTGTTAGCCTCTGCTCTGCACCTGTGTTCTACTTGCAAATGACATCTAGTTTATAAAGTGAAACTGTTACCATATGTGCTGTCCGTCACGTGGAACAAAAAAGAAACAGTTTCTCTTGCCTCCTAGCCTGTACTGACCCATAACATTATAGTCACAATTCCAAAACTTCATTTGCATGATTTATCTGGTGGCAAAACCTGACCTCAACTGACAGAACGAATGTAAGTCTGTCCATAGTCCTTATTTTCCCTCGAATAGTGTGGCTCTTCATACATTTTGCTGCAGAAGTATTAACGCATTCTCTCAGGAGGTGCTGCCCCAGTCCTGGGGGGGTGTTACATAGTATACAGTGATGAGCTATGCTAACTTCCTAAAAGGGGCCCAATTCTGATTTCTGAAATACATCTGGCCTCAGGGTTTCAGTAGATGAATCTGGGCCTGTAGATCAAAGGTGGCACGCCACTTCGGGGCTCTGTCCTGCCGACAGAGGTGGGTAGTGGCAGGTGTGGGCATGTGAGATCAGATCAACCTCGACCCCGACTCTGGTTTATGCAGCTGCCCGTGGCATCCTCAGGGCTCGTGGGAGCCTCGGTTTCCCCAGTTTCCAGAGGAGTTAGCAGAAGCCCTTCCCTGGCAGTGTTGTCATGAGGTTGATAGGGCTTATACGGGTGAGAATTCCATGCCCCAAGGCTATCTGGGCACCGTAAGGCAGCCCGTACTCAATCCTGCTCTTTCTAACGACTTCCAGACCTGATGCAGAGATGTGGTGAACCTTTCACTTTGACGTTCGCCAACCTCCACTTGGAGTAGGATGTGGCCCCTGGGGGCTTGGACTTGGGGAGGGGGCCGGGGACAACACACCAACACCTGCAGGGCCATGGCAATTAGCAGGAGCCAATAAGGCCTTCCCAATATTAATTAGCTGTCCCCAGCCTCGGGTGGGGGGGCACTCCGGGATGCTGTGCTCACAGAGGAGCCCCGCCCTGACCAGGAGAGCTGAGTAAATAGGGCAGAGCTGGGCTTCCCAGGAGCCAAGGGCGATGACGCAAAGCTCTCCCTGCGCTCAGGTGCGAGACGGGCTCTGGATGGATGGGCTGGGGACAGTGAGCGGGGAGCCCTCCCAGCTTAGCCTCCCACACGTGACTTCCCCTCCCCGCTCCACTCCCTCTTCACCCCTGTTTTCTCTGTTTTCTCTTGTTTTATCCTTCCAGTAACTTTCTCTGCCCCATGATTCGGTCCCTCTGGGTCTCTCTCTGGGTGTCTCTCCCTGTCTCTCTGGGTGCTATGTCTCTGGGGGTGCTGTCTCACACCCAAGGGCACTTAGGTGCCCACATCCCCAGGCTCAGTGGATGGGATGGTAAAGGTCCCATTCTCTTCTGCTGGACTCAGGGTTTGCTCCAAAAAGGAGATTCATAGAATGCAGGTTGGCTTGTGTTTTCTGGGCCAATTTTCTACTTTATTTCAGACATAGGTTTTCATTTAACAGATATTTACTGAGCACCTACTACTTGCCAGGCACTTTTTTTTTTTTTAATCCTGGGGATACAACAGTGAATAAGAGAGAAAGTCCTTACTCTACGGGTGGGCTGGGGAGAAGGGAATAGAGAAATAAAGAAGTAAAAACTGGTATGAAGAAAAGTAAACGTGGATAGCGGCACAGAAAATGCTTGTGGCAGGAGAAAATGATCAGGGAGTCTCTGACAAGGGACTGAGGTCATCAGAGCCAAATGACAGAGAAAAGAATGTCACCAACTGAGGGAACAGGGCAGTGGCCCTGAGGCAGAAACCTACCCGGCATGTTTAAGGACTATGCAAGGAAGGCAGTGATAAAACATAGGGCCTGAGAAGCCTAGTATCTTTTCATAGAATCTTTGCAAACTTTTCTTCTAGAAGGAGATCACAAACCTCATTTTGCAAATGAGGAAATCTTGGATCAGAAAACTTTAAAAGTTTGCCCAATATCACAGAAACTAAGTAACAAAGCCGGATCCTAACTCAAGCCAGCGAGGCACAAATCGCTTCCCACAATAGCTTTGCAGAGCTGGGGAATTCTGGGTAAATTCTAAGCCCCAGCCACCCAGTGGCACCTGGTCTATTAAGAGTTTGTGGGGACTCAGCAACTGCCCCTTGCAACAAGAGACAATCGTGACACTCCTACTCGGAGGAGACAGAGAGCATGAGGGTAGGTTGAAATCTGACCCCCAAAATGACAGGTGTCAATGAGAGAAACTGAGGCTGTGAGGGGTCAAGCACGTTGTCCAGGGCCCTTTTCCGTTAGCCGTGTTGCATGTTATGAGACTGTGGCGTAAAGTAAGACATACAAGCCAGAGCAGTCCGGAAGAAAATTGTTTTCCTGGTCTTTGAGACGTTCCAGTTCTTGGATTGATTGGATTTCTGAGAAATCAACAACAGGGTTTAACTGACAAAGACCATTTTCCACCAAGAAAAAAAAGTTATCTTAACCTCCCACCTGACTCTCTTTTTTTTTTTTAAGAGTAAAACGTGATTTTGAAAGAGGAATTACATGTATTTATCTCACAGAGGTGGGAGGTAAGACTTTTCAATGAATCACTTCCTTGTGA
This sequence comes from Suricata suricatta, assembly GCF_006229205.1. Taxonomy (NCBI): domain Eukaryota; kingdom Metazoa; phylum Chordata; class Mammalia; order Carnivora; family Herpestidae; genus Suricata; species Suricata suricatta. The sequence goes on along the minus strand of NC_043708.1, from coordinate 5,908,946 downwards.
CAACTCCAGAATCAGTCCAGGCACACGTGTGAGATGTACCTGAGGTTGCTGTCCATGCGGTGGGACCATTGCCTCGACTGGAAGGTCACTTAGGGGAGGTGGGGATGGAGAGAGGAGAGCTTCCTGCCTGCCTCTTCGTCCTGATTCATGATGAACCTGCTCTGTAAACTCCGTGGGGGGAAACATTCATAAACTAATTCTTTCTTTCTCTCCCTCTCCGTCTTCCTCATTGCACATTTACTGGGTTCCTACTGGGTCCCGTGCCCCGTGCTAATCTAAGAATCCTAAGACCAAAAAGACATGGTCCCTGATATTTTTTAAATAAGTTTATTTATGAGAGACAGGCTTGCATTCCTTCCCTGGAGTTACTCACGGTCTAGCTGTGAACATGTAACGAATGTCAGTGAGTCGGGCCTGTGGCAAGGGTCCAGCCCAAGGTAGGGCGGAAGGAGCCAAGTCTGCCTATACTGTGAAGACTGGCGTGGGAAAGAGGGTCTGGCTAGTCCCGGTGCTCCAGGGCTGTCCTGGGCCAGAGGGGTGCCCCTCAGTCCGAGGGCCCCGGGCCGGTCAGGGAAGGACAGAGGGGCCCGGTGACGTCCCTGGGAGCAGGCAGTGTTTCTCAAGCAGGCATGAAAGGATACACATAGTATCTCTACATGGAAATACTGATTATTTGAGGCTCTAAAACCCAGGCTGAGTCACATCCTCTAGTAGGAAACCCCCTACCCCAGTCCCTTTCTGGAGCACAGCCAAATCACTGGAAACAGACGAGGGGCCCCAGAACAGTAAGAGCATTTCCAGGATTTAGGTTCTGATCAGGTGTGCCCCAAATGGGCTTTAAAATCATATTCTGACTTTTGGGGCTTTCTGAGGCCTTAAAAACCAAACGTTCCCAGAGGTGAGGTTGCTACCGAGGGTATGGACGGCAGCAGTACATTGCTGTGGGCAGACCAGGAGAGTGGGAAGGTTCTAGTCCCCAGTGTCTGGTTTTATATGAGGCTTTGGGAAAATTGTGTAACTGTTATGAGCACTTATCATCCGTGAATAAAGGACTATTACCTACGCCATCTAAGAGTTCTAAGAAATGAGCCCATGGATTACAAACGCAGCGTAGTCTGCCCTCCATATTATAAATATGAAAAATTAGCATTACCTTAGGAATGGATCGATGCAATCATACCTAATATATGTGCCTGAGTATAAAAAATAAATTGCTCTATGTATGCAGTATCATACGGGCAGATATATTTGATTTGATTTAAAGTGGGTCTTGAGGTATTATTTGAACTCTCGTAGTTTTCTAATGGCCCCAGAACCAAATTAGTCAATGGCTATGATTGCCATGGGGAAAGATAATTTCGGAAATGATACGAAATGCAATATCAGTTCATATCAGCTTGTTAATGAAACTTCAAAGTTGAAACCAAAGGAGCATTCTGTAGGCAGCTCCAGAGAAGAAGTCCTGTTTCCACAAATCTCCTTTCTGTCTTTAATGAAGGCTTAACCTCCCTGCACTTGAACTTGGGCACCATGGCCAGTAGTCAATTTTCACTTTGCTTCATGAATTTTTTTTTCCTCTTTTAATCCTGAAAATCTGTAGCCATGTCACCAGCTCCTTCTTAATTATACCATATTCTTTACATCTGTCCTGCTAAATAACTCTAATTGAAATAGCACCGGCGTGAATTTTTGTAATGTTCCCCCCAAGACATCCCGAAAGTGACTCGCGAGAAAACAGACTGAAGTCACAGCTGGAGGCACGTCAAGGATCATTTCCATTTTTACATGATTAATTTGAATTTAATATCTTAAATCAAAACCTGATTAATTTAAATAAAATTTTGATGGTGCCCTGCTTCTAATATACATTGCAGTAATTAGATTCGGCTTAATGTGATTTTTTTTACATAATTAAAAAAAAGGGGGAAGTCAAGTGTAACAATGCAATGTTGATACAAATCTGCCTAAATATATATAGGGGACTGAGGGTTTGGACATCACTCAGGTGCAGCGAGGTTGGTTAATGAAGGGACGTTAGTGTACTAAGCATAGATATGAATAGTCCTTGTTCATCCTGTAGCTATAGTAAAACTGCTAATTATAAAATTAAAAGTAGAGAAAGTTTTTATTCTTTTTTAAAAACAAATTTTTTAAGTTGGCTTCACGCCCAATATGGGACCTAACACAGGGTTTGAACTCATGACCCTCAGATCAAGACCTTAGCTGAGCCCATGAGTCAGAAGCTCAACTCTTTGAGCCACACACGGTGCCTGAAACTTTTATTCTTAATAAATTAAAATTCCAGTGAACCACAGCACCAAGAAGTAAATCAATGATCGTAAGAATCTCACAAATTCCAACGTGCATTTCTCCATTTCTAAACTCTGAGGGAACACTTCCTATGCCTCAAAGGCAGGGTAAGCTACAGAGGGATGTGTGCATAGCTCCAGGCAAAGCAGGTGCTGTAGTGACTGCTTCCAGCCCCCAGCTTTGGGAACATGGTCCCTGGGCTCTAAGAACCTTGATTTGCTTGACCCGCACCTCTTGGGCAAAGGAAAGGGGTCCAGAGGCTGTTCCAAGCTTTTCATGAAAACCAGACTTGCGTTCACCCGAAATCCCAACTGGCCTGGGTTCACATACCATGAAGGTCCTTTCAAGTAAACAAATGTCCATATCCAGACACTGTCACAGAATGATCGACCTCTAGAGAGATGTAGTTCATACCTGGAAGGAAGCAATCGGATAAAAAAAAAAAAAAAAAAAAAAAACTGCGCAAGGCTTCTGAAAAATATGTTTTCTATGCTCAGTCTTTCTCCTAGTTGGCTAAGTGATCCTAGGCCAGTCACTTTTCTTCTCAGACCGAAGTGTCCCCAGCTATGCAAACAACAGGGGAAATGTCTGGGCAACATGCTTGTCTTGAAAAGATGGGTCCCTGAGAACCTCTATGAGCTGCAAGTCTGGGACAGATGCTCTGTCCTGCACTGGAGCTCCAGGCGGTTTCTGCTGGTCTCCGGGCCCCACGGCTGAAGTCAAATGCCACTGTTCTAGTGAGTTCCAGGACCCTTCCCCTCTAAGATGTTGCTGGACTGTATGATGCTCAGATGCTGGGGTGGTAGAGGAGGCACAAGCTTGAGGGCAAAGAAGACGGGCTGAGAATCTGGCGGCTTAGTTCTCCCTGATATTTACTAAATTTTAATTAGGAAGCCTTTGGAATCTGCCTGAGGAGCAGATTAGACAACAGAAGAAAGGCTGCTTGTATGATAAAAATTACTATTGTTATCCAAACTTAAATTTAAAATTCCCTTTGATTCCATCGATGACATTTCTTAGGTATCTGCTATGCCCACAGCACTTCAGTGCACAGGGTAGCAAACGAAAGTCCTGTTCTCCCCTATTTAAAACAGTGCTCTCTGCCTGTGACACGTCTCACACTATAAAGATTTATGACACCACTTTCCTATCCCCTTTTTCTCCTCTTTCCCTCCTTTCTTTCTTCCTCCCATTCATTCCTTCTTATAGCCATGCAGATCCAGATAGATCCACCTGGAAGTTTCTTCCAGATAACATATTCTCCACAGGGCTTCTGAGAAGAGACATCACTGTGCATGGGCAGAGACAAGGAGGGGACAGGGCATCCAAAGACTCATGAAAAAATTTATGCCTAATTTTCAGTGGCCAAGGTTAACATGTAGTTCAATTACAATCATTTAACTGTTCCTCAAAGGTCTTGATTTCACTCTTTTGTTGTGACTTTTAGCTGTGATTACAGTTTTTGGGAATTGTTTAATGTTTATTTTTAAGAAGGGGGAGGAAGGTAGAGAGAGAGAGAGGGAGACACAGGATCTGAAGCAGGCTCCTGTCTCTGAGCTTGTCAGCACAGAGCCCAATGTGAGGCTCAAACTCAGGAACTGAAAAATCATGACTTGAGCCAAAGTAGGACGCTCAACTGACTGAGCCACCCAGGCACCCCTGTCTGGGAATTATTTAGAGCACAGCTATGTCTCATATCATGAAAGGAAGGAAAACCTGGACTTCAGACTATATCTTCAAGTCCTCATGTATGTAAAGGGGAGTCCATTTAGTCACAGACTCCAAGCCAAACCAGACTGAACACACTTGAAAGTCACCATCAGCCTTCCTTCTGGCTTCTTGTGGATTCTGTGTTATCCACTTACTGCAGATCTCTACACTACTACCGATGATGGTTACAGTTACGGTGGCTGGGTCTACATCCCAGACTCCTACGTATGTAACACACTATGTTCATGATTTTTGTACATTATCCCTAATCGCTTGGCATCTCTGTACAGTGCCGTGTTCTAACCACTTTTTGGGCTTGAAAACTGAGGCCAAAAGACAGAAACAAACAAAATTATTTGGATCCAGCAATCAGGATTCGAAACAGCCTCCTTGGTCCATCATGGCTCAGTTAGAGCATGCTACTCTGCCCATCCCAGTATGCAGATAACTGACCAATCCCTCTAGGGTCTGGGGCCGTACAGATCCCCTGCAAACCAGTAGCTACACATCAGAAAAGGCTTCCCTAGATTATCCAGTTTGTGCCTCGCTAACCAACGCATCTTCCGATGGTTCTAGTTGACAGAAAGGAAAGAACTCAAATAAGAATTTCAAGGAAATTGCTGGTTTATTATTCATCTTAAAGGGTCTAACATGATGACGTTTTAATCTGACAGCCAGGACTTTTGATGACAATCAACAATTTAATTTCTTTCTAAATTTAGATTATTATTTTCTTTTTCTACATCAAACACCAAAGCTGGCTAAAAATAGCTTTGCATTGAATGTTAGAGGGGAGAATTGTACCGATTACAGGTTGTTGGGTTTTTTCTTAATGTCAAAGTTAAAGTCAAAACAAAATTAATCAGGAGGGGTTATCTATAATGAATCACTATTCAGCTAAGAAGGGAGGAGAGGGGGAGATATCTCTGCCAGCAGCTGACGGAATGTTCTTTCAAAGAGCTACATTAGACTATGGGCTCCAAGAGAAAGATTGTGGATCTTCCGTATTCAGCAGTGTGAATCAAAACTCTTCGGCTCTGGTCTAACTTTCTTTACTATAACAAGGTAGCAGGGGGTGGGGTTTGTATGTGCTGTGATTTAAATAGTTAATTGAAAGGAAGCCATGGTGAGCTGTTTCTGACTCCAGTATTACCAGAGCAATCTTATCTGAGTTTACAGAGTTATTTCCAATTTGTAAATGCTGTATGCATTTCTTCTAGATACAACACTCAAAAGCCTCAGACCTGTGTAAAGCGACCTTGCTGTTCTAGAGACTTCTCCACCTGCCCCCTTCTGCCTCTTCACCTCCCTCTGCTCTCTCTAGTGCCCTCCCCTCCTCCTCTTTCCTGTCTCTGCTAGGAAGTCATGCCACTACTCAAAGACTCAACCTTAGGCAAATAACCTTAGTCCTAGTGTCATAGGTTGAAGTGGAGACATGCCTCTAAGCCCCAGTGGACAGAGGAGAAAGTAGAGGGTCAGAGAGGGCCAGTGTTTCATCAAGATCTTACAGTGATAGTAAAATTGCTGGGGCCAGAATCCAGGCTTTGCCGCTCCTAAGTTCAGTGTCTTTTGGGTGGCTTGGAGGCCACCAGAGGGGCAGGCTCCTTACGAAATCCAGGGTGAAGTGGTGGTATGAGACTATGTGTGTGACAATCTGCCCTCCACAGTCCACTCACGGCAGTAATGTGACTGCTTCTCCAGGAGGTCTTTGCCCAGGAAGAAAAAATGTATTCACTGTGCATTCTAGGAACTTTCTGGAAAAGCCATCCAGAAGAACATGAAATGATCCCACTCTTTAAGTGATAGTTTACTTCCCAAGACTCCAAGTCTTCATTAGGCAATATCCACCAATCCTCAACTAGATCTGAACCCTTTCCTTCTCCAGACCTAATTAAGGCAGCCCTTGGGAAGATCTACCTGACACCAGACTCCAAAATCCCATAAATATCTTGACCTCTGCCCTGCTCCCTTCATCCACCCTAGTCACCACTGGGACTATGTCAAGGGAGTGCTCTTGGTAGGAATGAACTCAGCATCATCAGATCAACAGGTTGTGTTTGGAGAGCCAGCATCCAGCACCGTAGGACACAGCACAGTCCGTGCTGGCTGTGGAGACGGCTAGGGTTCTGGATAAAGAGCTCTGGAGTAACACACTGATAGAAGAGGATTGCGAGGAAGCCATACTCACCCTGGGGTCCTGACCAAGGGCAGGCTTAGAACCTCTGATCGGAAGAGGTGGTCCTTGCCTTCTAGGGAACTCTCAACTCAGTTGGTGATGAGATTGGTGGACCCCGTGTGCCCCACACCATAAGGGGGTTTGGTGAAGAGTGACTTGCAAACCCAGAGATGGGAAGAATAGCTTCTCCCTGTCAGTTGGAAAGACTCTGAGACAAGGTGATCCAATCTTGCAAGGAGCATCCAATCTGAGAAACTGGAAAAGGTCATTCAGGGAGGTGGGCATGAACATGGCCAGGGCTCCCAAATGGTCAGCCTCTGGGCTAAAGTGGCTAAAGTCCTGGCAAGGTGTCCTGTTCTGTCTGTGTGACTTTGGGCAGATGCCTTAACCTCATAAATGTCTATTTCTTCATCTGTGAAATGGGGGGGGGCGAGAAATAGGACCCACCGTAGTGGATAAAGTGGCTTGCACATGGTAAGCACTCAAAAAGGCTTGAAATATCAGTGTCTCAGACCCTTTGTCTTCTCTGTCCAATGGCCCTTAGGGACAAATCTGCACTTTGTAAGAAAACTGTTATTTTCGGAGTTTCAACATGATCCCACCAAGCTTCTGATTAAAAAAAACAAAATCCAGTGCCTACCATCTTTTTGGACACCCAAGTGTGGATTGGAAAAGACCACATTTTTTCCTGCTCCGAACCTGCTGGGTAGAAATGGCCCTATCTCTCTCCTTTCTAAACTGGCCTCCTTGTCTGTAAGGTGAGTAGGTGTGACTTCCACGGGAGCCGGTTGGCTCTGGGCCGCCCCTCCAGCCCTCACCTCTGCAGCCCATCACCCTCTCCTCTTCCGGGAACTTCACCTTTGCAAACTCATCTCTTGCCTGAGATGTGAAGGAAGAATATCACCGGCTTTGTTTCTCTATTATAATAGATGTAAATTAATGTTTTGCCTTTGTTTGCGGTGGTAATCACAGAGGCAAGTATATATTCCTAACAGCTCTCTTATTTTCAATTTGCAAAGCGTACTGTGCTTAATCCCAGGAGGCAGCCCATGGCTCCAGATATGAATTTTAAAAGATAATTAGCCCAGTGCAGGAGGTGCTCTCTGCGACAAGGAGCCCGCACCGAAGCCTGGTCAGAGGGGTCCTCTGGGGGACCCGGTCAGGTCACGGTTCCCAGGCACCACCCCCGTGGTTTATTACTTCTTTTCATCGCCACTGCCTTTGTGCGAACCAGCTGATTTGTTCATGAAAATTTAAATCATGTCCGTACTAGAACTGGGATTTCTTTTTGGGGGCTGTTATTTGAGGATTCTCACCCCTGCACCCCACCAATATTTCTTTTGATGATATTCATGGCAGGTGACAATTTACATTTTCTTTCTTTCTTTTTTTTTTTTTTTTAACTCTAACTGACAGACAGCCTGGAGGCCTGGGCTGGTTCTCTGGAATGCCTGATGCCCGTGGCAGATTAAGTGACCATCTATTAGCAAGAGCTTGAGAAGGCTGCAGGTCAGAACGATGAATGTCCTGCCCAGCTCTGTTCATGGATTGTTCCTGGGTGGACTTGACCCCCAGCAGGAAATCAGTTATGAAAACAAGGGCACAGTTGGACAGGCTGAAGAATCATGTGGGTCTGCCTGCGTGGGATTTTAGTCTACAATGCATCACACCCAGGCAGGGCTGTGCCTTTACTTATCTGCTTGCTCGCCACGTGGAAGTAGAGTCTCTGCGTGTCTGGCCCTGAAGGGGCACAGGAAGGCAGAGCAGACTCTTTCTCTGGGACGCAGTCTGGGATGCCTGCCTGGAGGAGGTGCCGCTTGAGCTGTTTTGAGCAGGTCCCATATTTTAATCGGATCAAGTGACTTACCTTGTGTTATGATTCTCCCAGGCAAATGCAAACCAGAGGAGTGGTAACAGCTCACGTGTATGGAAGGTCATCCACACAATAGGCCCTTTTTTCATTGTGTTTCCTAGGTATCAGCTCAGTTAATCCTGATGACCTAGGACTGGCTCTTAGGCACAGAGGCCTCCCCCCAGGGTTCTCAGGAGAGATTTGAACCTTAGCGGTTGTGTCGCAGAGACCCTGCTCTGCTTGGTGACTTGGGGGTGGGGGGGAGTCCCTGCCCTACACCCGTGCTCCAACACTGACAAGCTTCCCCCAAGCTAAGGAGCCCATTGCGTCCCCCCGCGGGCCTCTGCAGAGAACGTCCACCATTCAGAGCAGTTTACAGTCAACCTTCATATGCCTCATACGGTCAAAGAGCTGAACACAAGGTTAATGATTTGCTTTAATTTAAATCAGGTTAGTTAAAAAAATTTTTCCCCTTATCACGTAAGTTCGGGGACTTCCCTTCTAATGAGGGAAATGTCATTTCATCTTTAATTCTTAGAGTTCACGGAACCTTGGGCTGCTGGAAAAGTGTGTAATTGTGTGTGCGTTTCTGTATGCATGTGAATATGTGTGCGTGTGTGTGCATGTATGTGTACGTATACACACACAGCCTTCCAGCAGCATGAATATTCATGTGTATTCACATGTATGTGACAGAGAGAAAGCGAAAAGAGAGAACCAAACTGAGGTTTCAGACTGACTTCGGAAGGATTAAGCAGGTTTTGAAATGTGTTCTGACTTGTCCTGGCATTCGCCATACGTGTGACATGCTTGGAGACGTCCTGCTGGGCATTTCTGATCCTCTATCTCATGTGGTCGCACAAGGCGCTTTGTATTCAAAGGGCTGTACAAAAGTATTTCATAAGAACTATTTCCGGAAGCTCTCTGGAAGGGAAATAAAAGAGAGTTCTAGAGTGCTTTGGAGCCACTTTGCCTCCAGCTAGATCCAGAAGAGACTGCTCGCCTTTCTGGATACACTTCCTCAGAACAAAAATGGTGGCTTAGAGTTAGGACCATGTCCTACGTGAAACTCGAACCATCAGTCAGAAGTCTTGCTCAGAATCTTCGTCTCATATTTAAATACACCTTATTAGGGAGATCTTATGAGAGGGTACACAGAATTCCACAGGAACACCAGGCCCCCACGTAACGAACCAGACTCCAAATGTGGAATCCTGTCTAGTGCGACAAAAGCTGTATGCCTCCACCTGACGGAGTTTTACTGCGAAGACCCAGGTAACCCAGTAAGATGGGGCGGGGGCTTCATCAGCCACAGTCCGGACCAGAGAACTTGGCTGTCAAGTGTGTTGCCTGTCCTAGGGGCTGATTTTTCAAACAGCGTTGGCTCCCATGTATATCCCAGTGCTTAATCAGAGGAGTGAACAGTTTGTCTAGATATGGGCTCTTTGAAAAGAAGCTCTGTATGTGAGACACCAGTACAAAAGTGTGGAGCGGGGGCCATGAAATGATTGTCAACAATCTGTCCTTGCAAAAGGACAGAGCCACCAGCTCCCTGGTGAGTACTGATAGTCAATCAACTCTCACAGTGCCTCCTTTCTGCCTCTCCACTTGGAATGCATGGCCAGGACAAGGTTCATTCAAAATATTTATTTTACTGGCTTGTTTTGTTCCTTAAATTCCACTTATGAGTGAAATCATACGGAATTTCTCTTTCTCTGACTGGCTTATTTTGCTTACATTATTGTTTCTAGCTCTATCCATGTCATTACAAACTGCAAGCTTTCCTTCTTTTTTGTGGCTGAGTAATATTCCATCATCTATATATACCGCATCTTCTTTATCTATTCCTCAATCCTTGGACATTTGGGCTGCTTCTTCCATAGTCTGGCTATTGTAAACAATGCTGCTATAAACATAGGGATGCATTATCCTTTTGTTTTGTACATTGTAGATAAAAACCCAGTAGTGTGATTAATGAATTGTAGGGTAGTTTTCACTTTTTAAGGTTGAGAGATGCGAGGAGAATGGAGAATGGATGAAATAGGAGATGTGGGGAGGACACATGGGGTGGTCAGTCGGTTAAGCATCCAGCTTCAGCTCTGGTCATGATCTCATGGTTCGGGGGTTCAAGCCCTGCGTTGGGCTCTGTGCTGACAGCTCAGATCCTGGATCCTGTTTTCAGATTCTGTGTCTCCCTCTCTCTCTGACCCTCCCCTGCTCATGCTGTCTCTCTCTCTCTCTCTTAAAAAGAAATAAAGCATTTAAAAAATTTAAAAAAGAAGAAATAGGCAATGGGGATTAAGGAGAGCACTTGCGGTGAGCTCTGGGTGATGTATGGAATTATTGAATCACGATACTGTATGCCTGAAACTGACGTAACACTGTATTTTAACTATGCTGGAATTAAAAGAAAAAAATACCTTCAGGAAGTCTGCCCTTACAACAAAAGGCACTGTGGTCTGTGACAAAGGACAGGCCTCCCACCTGACCTCAGGACAGGCCCTCAGGATGCCGTGCAGCCCCTGGGAAGATTTCTTCTAGGACTGTTTCCTATATACCCATATACTCGAAACACTTTGGAGCGCGCTGTGCAAGTCTGTGACTTTCCCCACCCATATCATAGGAAGGTGAGTGGAGGTTAAAGCCATGTGTGGTCACAAAACCAGACCTGTTTCCTGCCACCCGTGCCTCCCCTCCTCCACCCTGTGTGGATTTTAACCCAACTTTGGTAAAAATAATGAGGAAGTCCTGAAGCTCTCACTGGAAGAGCCTTCTTAGAAGCCCAGCATTTCCTGTAGAGCTAAGGATCCCAGCATTCTTGGTGGGCACACCTGCCCACAAGTCCCCACAGCAGAAACTGGGCTTCTCTGAGGATTAAATGCGTTGAGGCACAAGGTGCTCCAGGAAGAGTTCTGAGCACATCGACAATGCTCTCTGAGCATCCCCTGCTTTAGTGTTTGAAAGGATTCGAAGATCAATTCTTTGTCACTCTACATTAGAATGCACCTTTCTTTTATAACTCTCTTACCACAAAAAGCATTCTCTTCCTTCGAAAATATCTTTTATTTTTACGTGTCTTGAAGTTGAATCATAGCAAACCGAAGCAGTTGTTACTTACAGCTACAGAAATACAAGATAACAGATTAACTCTCCCGACCCCTTTTCTTCTAGAAGGTGACTGGCTATCGACATCCAGACCTCTCATTATTATTTTTTTTTGTCCACCTGTTCATGGCTAGTGAGCAAGGGGAGAATAAAAGCGTCTATGGAACCCAAACTGGTCTGTCCTTGGTTTTTCAGTCCTCTGCTCTGGTTTCCCAAGCAATGAAACAAAAGAACTTACTGAAGGTTTTGCTTTTTGCTTTTTGGGATTTTTTGTTTTTGTTTTTGTTTTTGTGAAAATAGTGTTGTGTCAGCAAAAGAGTCTGTCTTTGTCCACTCTGATGGTGGGAAGTCCAACATGCTGGTAGGACGGAAGTACTTCTCACCGGTGCCCACACATCACGAGAACAGGGAATCTGTCTCCTCCATCGGCGGGTGCCAGCGCCTGGCAGAGGGACTTTTCAGCTGTTGATAAAAGTAGCCTCATAGGCTGGGAGGCATAAACAGCGCTTAAAAGGAAAAATGACTTAAAGAGCAAGACCTGGTCCCTAGAATAACTTTTAATTTTTAACACTGTTTCTCAAGGGCCAGGTCCCTGTTGGCCTTTCTTGGAAATTCTCACTGATCTTGAAAGTACAATGTCATAAACTTTCTCAGAAGACTGAATTTGCTAATTGCAAGGATTTCTGATATTATCTCCTTTGCATTTAATATAAGTGGATTCTTAGAGCATTGATCTATCTCCATCACAGAACTGAGCCCTCTTTATTTTGTTGTCCATATATGTTCATTCTTAAACCTTTATTCTAGTACAGGGAACTATGTACTCTCCTATCAGGATAGTAGGTCTGGTACTCAGTCAAGGGCTAATATTTATTGACAGAATGGTAGCAAGAGGGAAAGACAGAGGGATGGAGGAAATATGAATGGAAGGAAGAAAACGGAGATCATAAATTTCTGTCAGGAGTGAGCTCCTGAGCAACTTCTCTGATGATGAGTTCAGTAGCTTCTGGGCAAGGTGGGCTGGTTAGTGTGTGGACACATGGGTTTGAGCCTATGATTCTGAAAATTCCCAACAGCTTGTATTAGGGGCTACACTCTCAACCTCTGTGCCAAGTGCTGGAGGAATGGTGTGCATCAGCATCCTTGACATTACAGCCCAAGTGTCAGGGTGCGGCTTCCATCGGGCTCCCCCATAGTCCATCTCACCAAGGAGCTGCCTGGCTGAGTGGGAAGGCCTAGTGTTTATGTGGAGAAGATGGAGACACAGCTGACTTGCTTTGAACAATGCTTTTCAGACCATGTATGAATATGCAAGAACACTCGCTGAACAGCTCAGTCTTATATAATTAGGAGGAATTATTATATAAAATATGGTATGATCACATGTAATAACCATTCTATATATTATAGAAAATATATATCTACATTTGGAAACGTGACAGATGAAGCAGATATTTGAGAGCCTTAGCTACTTTAGAGCATCACCTTACACCTCATCGTTTCCCAACCAGACTGCAAGAATCCCAAGCCTGTGCGTCTTGCAGCATGGACAGCAAACTGGAGCAGCTCTTTACAATACAAGACCACAGGCCCTGCAGAAGAACACCACTTCACTGTTTACACAGCAGCTGCATACAAATTACATTGTCACTCTGGAGCCTTATAGGTGCCTTGAGGCATGGGGAGTGGACACCATTATTATCTTTATCTCATTTTTGTCAAAGAGTAAAATTGAGTCTCGGGGGGATTAGGGACTTTTCCCAGGTTGCACTGTTGGAAAACGGTACCTAGATCTTCAGCATTCCGTTTTTCATTGGACAAGTTCCTCTTCTGTAGCTGGACCAGCCAGGCACACTCCTTCTCTGCTGTGCCCAGAGCCTCTCTGTCGTCTGCCATTACTAGGAGGGAACGAGCACCCTCCAACTCTTTGTCAGCCCTCCAGGTCCCCGACTTAGACAACCAACATTGCTCTGGCCACACTCAGGGGTTTAAGCTCAGCCTCCTTGAGGGAAGGCCTGTGGAGCTGTGGTGAGTTCCCAGCCAACCTCCAAGGACCCTTCCCTCATTGAGCTTTAGGGTTGCTCTTTAGACTAAGTTGTCTTATTTCTTGTCTCTCCTCCTTGGCCCACATGTTGTGTTTTTCCTCCATGGACAGTCTTTCCTCTCCTTACAGCTGACTGACCCTTGAAGTCCCTTGAAGAGGCCAGTAGCTTTCTTGATCAAGTGGTTGCCTACCAAGGACTACATTGTCCCAGACACAGTGTACACAAATAAACAGAAGTCAGTGATAAAGTTATACTCTTGCCTTGTGACTCCCATCTTTTTTTTAAGAGATTCTTTGATGACCTCTAGAAATCTCATGTGTCTGTCTGATTCCTGGGTCTGTGGCTCACTAATTAGCCTCTTGGTCTTTCAGGCAGGCCTGAACCTTCAAATGGGGCAGAACTCCAGAGTCCTTCTGCCCTTGGGGGGTTATTTGCCTTGTTAGGGACCTCTTTTTTCAGAAGCTCCATCACAGGGAGCTCTGTCAATAAGTCTCTTCTCAGGACAACTCCCTCCCGCCACACCCTGGCATCCTTGGCCAGTTGAACCATTTCCCATGACCTCTCACTCACTGTATTTCTGGACCCACTTCTGGTTTTAAAATCTCAACCCATATTTACTACAAGCTGACCATTTGGGGGATAGGAGAGGCACCTGCCATAGAGGGATGTGAGGGAACATCTCCTGGGTAGCTTACAGCTTCTTTGGGTAAATAGCCCCAGGAATCCTTTCCACTTCCCCTGTGAGACAGGCATCTTGCACTTGAGAAGACCCAGGCTTTGGAGTCATTTGGGGGAAAAAATAGCTCCAAGTATATATCTTTTTCTTTTAAGGGTGTCATAAGAAAAATACAGTCACGCATAAAAGGAAGAAGACAAAAATGAAAACAAGCAGCAAGAGACAACATCCGTTCTCGTTTCAATTTCCTGGAAGCGGAATGTGGTTGGGCAGATGGTGCTCTTTTGTTTCACTAGAAAAAACGATAAGATGTAAATATGCACGGCCGTATTCAGCAATGCCGGATGGGGAAGGGGCGCATCTTGCATGTGCTTGCTAATTTCTAGGTTGGTCGGAGGGTTTCTTCTTTGAGTTGAGTTGGCCATCCCTCTGAGTTTCCAGATAATGCCTTTGACTGATCACTCTCAACAGGGGCTCAAGACTTCTCTAGTGTTCCTTCCCAGGGCCACCAGGGAGTCTGTGAACTCCCTTACATTTTTGTAAAATGTCGTAGATATGTGCCTTTCCTAGAGTGGCTTCTATATCTTTTAAGCGGTTGGTGGAAGATTCACTACCCATTCCCTTCTTGTCTCCTCCCTCCATGCCACCAGTTCGTTTGAGGCTCCAGGTGGCTGTATAGAACTGTTGAATACCACTGCCCCACATTTGTGTTGCATTGGAGACTTTTCAAAGTTCTTTCATATAAAAAATATGTATCTTGTTTGACTCAGTGACAGGAACAATTACCAGTAGCCCCATTTCACAGCTGAGAAAATGAAACTCAGGGCCGGGACCTGGCTGGTTTGCGGGCACGTGTGTGTCAGGCAGAAGCAGAGCAAACACTCCTCATTGCTCTTGTGTTTCCTAGTCTGGGATCGTTCCATCCCTACTTTGATCCTCACTTTGGGGACTTAGACAAAAACAGAATCACCATTGGTAATTGATATCATTGAGGGTGGAACACATTGGAGTCTAGGACATGGGGGGAATGAAAAAGGGAACCTAAAACTGGAAATCACTGTGCTTTTCATTGTACTTAATTATATGCATGGCTGATTGCCCCACAAAATTATTTTGAAGCAAAGTTTTATTATCTATCTCTGTATATTTAGTGCCTAAACAATACCTTGTGGTACAGAGTAGATGCTCAAATGTTTGAGTTATGAATGAGGCACTGAAAGTATGAATGAGGAATGAGGAACAAGGAATAAGTGGCCTGGATTCCAGAGACCTACCACAGCTCCTTCATGCATTCTTGGATTGGCCTTTGCTGAAGCTTTTGAGATGATTTCCTGGTGGAGGACAATGCCTGTCAGAAGGCATTTTTTGGACAATGAATTATAAAGCTCATTCACAGAAAGGTTTCCATCTCCCATGGCCCTCTATCAGCAGTTTCCACACCATCCCATCCAGACGCCACTATTCAACTAGAGATTATGATCTTCATCAAATAAGCTGTTCTTTAGACAGCCACACACCCCAGGCACAGAGAAAGAGAGACAAAGGGAGAGAGGGAGAGGGAGAGAGAGAGAGAGAGGAGCCTCTTTCCTCAAATAGAAATTAAAAGTCAACTACTAAATTCCAATAATCAAAAGTTGGATGAGATGGGGCTGTGAAGGCATCCCCCAGAAAGCTCCAGAGAGTAAGACATGCATGATGAGATAATGCTTCACTGAGTGTGTGGTAAGTCTGGATTCCAAATGAAATAAAAGTCAGGTAAATGGCACACAAGAGTTTCAAAGAACATCATACTAACCCCACTCTTACCCCTGGATCCAACAGGAATCCTAGCTGAGCTCCCTTTTTTCACACAGAGATGGAAGGATCAGTTTTACACATTTAAAATGTATTTGTAAAAACAATGATTTTTTAATGATTTTTTAGTATTATATGTTATGGAATAAATTTCTAAAATTGGAACCCTAATTGGAAATCATATACATTTTAAAGTTGAAAATGTTTTCTTCTACAAATGATCAGAGTTGGAGGGGTATTGATAATTAGAAAAAATAAATTCTAGAGCTTTGGCCTGTTCTCAGTCACCAGCCCAGAATTGGTTTCCTCATCTGTATGCTGGGGGTAATAAGGTCCATTTTGCATAGCTTAAAAGGTCTTTGCGGTCATCAAACAAAGCGTTGAATCCTGTTTCAACTATGCAAATATATGTTAAATTTTAAACACCTACTCTCTGTCAGGAACTGCACTAGGCTCTAGAAAAGAAGCCTACTCCTAACAAAGCTTACAGGCTAATGGTGGACACAGACATTAAACACATTCCCACACATCTACAGGATGCAATAGAAGGGTGAGTATGGGAAGATATGGGTCACAATAGGAAGTGGAATATAGGGGTGAGATTATCCAGGAAGGGCACCGACATCATTGGGAAGAGGAAGCTAGGAAATGTTCCATGAGGGAAGTGAAGTCTGAGCTGAAACACTCAAGCATAGGAACAGAGAAGCTGTATTCTTAGCCAGTGTTAGTGTTAGCCTCAGAATCAGTACTGGCATTCTGTTAGCGTAAAGATCTGAATAATCTCAGTAGCCTGTTCTGGCAGTGCTCCGAGCATCTCCCGACTTGGGCAAGGGAGCAAGCAGCATATTGTCTGGTCTTCCCAACCCCATATCAACATAGATGTTTAAGATTTAGGGAACTCAGGGTGGCCGGTTGGATGGCTGTGGTTGGAACCACCCACTCCTCATTGGCATTTTCCCGGCTGCACTTCTGGAAGGGAGGAAGAAAAGAAAATGTTGCAAGCACCCACACTTCCAAAAGGAAGAAACATGTCAGTTGTACCCACTCATGTCATCTCTGCTTTAGTGACAGGCAGAAGGACTCCCACTCCTGATGGCCAAAACTCCACAAGGAAAGGCATGCTGGTGCTGCCCATATGCTCAAGGGTGGTATGGGAGAAGGGTCAGGGGGGCCTCCCAATGTTTCAGAGAGCTGAAGAAAAAGAGAAGCTCTAAGACAGTTATAATGAGCCAATATCAGTCTCATCTTCTGGGCTAGGAAATTCTTGAGGTCAGGGCTCGTCCCCCCCTGTAACCCCAATGGGAGCCATGGGGTCTGGCCCACAGCAGAGCTTTCATACAGACACAACAACAAAATGGCGTGGCTATGGTTGAACTGCATCTGACACCTGGCCAATAAAGAGATGGATCTGAAACAGCTCCAGAAGAGACATTTTATTTTAGAAGAATAACTTTCTCAGTAAAATTGTTTCATATATGTAATCAAAGCTCTAGTCAATGCTAAAAGTTCCTTGAGGGGTGCCTACGTGGCTCAGCTGGATGATGATTTCAGCTCAGGTCATGCTCCCAGGATCCTGGGATGGAGCCCCGGGTCAGACTACATGCTGAGCATGGAGTTTGCTTGGGATTCTCTCCCTCTCTCTCTCTCTCTCTCTCTCTCTCAAAAAAAAGAATTATATATGGGCTGACTGTGTGACTCAGTCAGTTAAACTTTAAAGTCTTCATTTCGGCTGAGATCATGATCTCAAGGTTGATGAGATGGAGCCCCATGTCGGGCTCTGTGCTGACATCATGGAGCCTACTTGTGATTCTCTCCCCCCCCCCTCTCTCTCTCTCCCTCCCTCTCTCTCTGCCAACCCCTCTGCTTGTGTTTGCTCTCAGTTTCTGTCTCTCAAAATAAATAAATTTAAAAAAAAAATTTCTTGAACAAGGCAGCCAAACAAAGAAACCCAAAACTAAAATGAAATACATGCAAATTCACATCCATTAGAGATATCCACTGTTAATATTATGTGAGCAGGGACCAAGGACATGGGGACAGGCACCAGACAGTACAGTAGGATAGGCAGACACAGCTCCTAAGGCCATCCCAGCAATGCTGAAGTGGCTACTCAAGGCTGGCAAAAGCTTCTGAACTTCCCAACAGGCTAAAGGTCTATGTCTGTCATTTGGCTCCTGCCAACATGTTGAGGGTTGGGGTGTCTTCCTAAGCAGAACTGGGCCAAGGGGCACCTGCATGGCTCAGTCGGTTAAGTGTCCAACTTCGGTTTAGGTCATGATCTTGCAGTTCATGGGTTCAAGCCCCGTGTTGGGATCTGTGCTGACAGCTTTGAACCTGGATCCTGCTTCAGATTCTGTGTCTCCCTCTCTCTGAACCCCATGTCTTGCAAAAATAAATAAACATTTAAAAAAACTGGACCAAAAGTGAAAGGCAACACAGGATGTTGAGAAACCAGTGGAGGGTGATATGTTTGTAGAAATTATCGGGAACCAGGAAAGCCCCCTGTGCTAGAAGGTTTCCTGTTGTAGACCTTCCCATGGACTGTGAAGCTGGCAAAAATGCCAGAAGACCCAAGTGACACAAGGAAAAGGAAAGACTCTATGATTCAATCCAGCACTGAAGCCTCTTGCTTATCTGAAGAATCACAGAAAGTCTGAGCTGTTCTTTATAAAAGGCAATTTTAACTTAAAGAGTGCAACTTCTTAACTCCCTAAAAGTGCCACTGAAGACCACATTGCTAGGAAATCCTTCAGTTTTTAGACAGAATCCAATGACAGAGACTAAGAAGTCTACTTCTAGGCATCTTGCACCTGACTGACGCAAGCATGTGTGAATACAGAATGCAAGGGTGCATATTGGCAAGTATCCTGGGTGTCTCTTGAACTAGTAACTAAAGGCTAAGAAAGTCTGCAGAGGCATTGAGGATCCTGGTGGTACACACAGTTGCTCTGAGAAAATGGACAGAGAGGTGGCATTTAGAGTGGCACAGAGCAGAAAGAAGTAAATTATTTATTTCATTTTTTATGTGTAAGTGTTGTGAATGTTTCAGAGAGAAACTGAATGGGGATAATGTATTATCTACAAATACAGATAAGAAGGAAAAAATAAATAGTTATTTATAAAGAATCCTTTGAAAATTGGATTTCTTGTTACCATAGACTAGGGAAGATACTTGAAAAGCAATATGCTAATACAAGGTCTATTAACTGGAAAACCATAGGGCAAGAGCCTAGGAAAATAAGGAACTAAGTATGAGACCCAAGTATTCTAGAGCTTTGTAGTTGCATCCTGTTGAGTTCCACTTAGTCCATGTAACATTGTACCCATGTACCAGATTATATTGTAGGTAGTAATAATGTCATTAATAAAGCGGAGCCCAATGTACCATATTAAACCAAGTAGACCTGAAGGAAAGGTTCTCACTGAAGAGGCATTTAAAACTGCTGGAAAAGAAGTAAAAGCAAGAGTGTGTGCATTGAAAATACACAGGCTTCCTTCCATCTTATGTGTAATAAACAAGTCTTCTTTGGAAAAGTAATATTTGAGCTGGGCTTTAAAACCCAGGCAGGGGGCGCCTGGGTGGCTCAGTCGGTTAAGCCTCCAGCTTCGGCTCAGGTCAGATCTCACGTTCGTGGATTCGAGCCCCGCGTCAGGCTCTGTGCTGACAGCTAGCTCAGAGCCTGGAGCCTGCTTCCGGTTCTGTGTCTCCTTCTTTCTCTGCCCCTCCCCCTCTCATGCTCTGTCTCTCTCTGTATTAAAAAAAAAAAAAAAAAAAAACCCAGGCAGGCTTTTGCTTAAATTGCAAGAGAATGCCATTGAAAGAAACAGAAGTGCTGATTGAACCTGGTGTGGGAAAACGGGGGCCTATCCAGTGACATCAAGTGCGTTGGTGGACCAGAGGAGGCATGCAGCACGTGGGCACTGTCAGAGACCAGTGCAAAGCATTTGAACTTTGCTGGAGAGCAGGGACCCCAGGGTATTTTTGGCAGAGAAACGCCATGTTCAGAGATACCCTTTAGCAGTAGAAAACTAACAGTGGTGTGAAGAATGCCAGAAGGAGGCAGAGAATATGGAGACAGAGAAGTCAGGTGATTCTCACGTTGGGACAAGGGAAAGGTATGGAGGAGCCTACAAGGTCCTTGGGGGTAAGAAGTCCAGTTGAATTGGACCCAGGATTTCTGATTTCTTAACCCTTGGGAGGAAAACAGTGCGTCTACATTTTACTCCTTTTCTGATTTTCCTCCTGTTAACATTACCCTCTCTTCTTGGATGGAAGGTGGTCTTGGCAAAACTTGGAGTTCCAGAACATGCTGTTTTCTGCGTCCCTGTGAATGACATTGGTTCTTAGACCATTTCTGCAGCTCCAAGTTGACAGTCCTAGAATTGGGGTCAGATGCCTTGGTTCAGAATGCAAGCTTTGGAATTAGGGAAGAAGACTAGAGCTCGCCGTGCTAGCTAGTACCCTCGTGATCCTCTCTAAGCCTCAAGTTCCCGGTTACAGCATGGGCAGGAGGTGGTAACATCGCCTGCCTTGTAAAGTGGTGCCTCGGCACACTCAGCAGGGAGACTGGAGGATATGACAGAGGCCCGGTCAATGCTGTTTGCTATCACACATCCACAACTGCTTATCTACACTTCCAAATGCCCCGACCCTCTGAAACACCTAAATATTGTAACGTATTTGGCTGCGACCACTCACCTCTTCTGAACTCATTTGGCAGCAGAAGTTGACCTGAGCCGACTCGAGGCTATTTATAGTCCTTATTTACCCTACTTTGTGCTCATATTCATACATTTTCCTGCAGAAATATTAATGGGCTTGAGGGCAGGATGCTGCCCCAAGCCCCAGCGGGCATGTTAAATGATGCCGAGCATCTTACAGTTCTAAATCCAAAATGTTCTGCATGCCAAAGAGCATGTGGCCCCAAGGTTTCAAATACGGACTTTGCATTCATATTGCAAAGCTCACTCCTTTTCAAGGAGCAGTTGGTGGCCCCTGCATTTAGCTGAAAAGAAGAAGAAACGGTTGACATTTCTTTTTTTATTAATTTTTCAGATGCTTATAAGGGAAATACAAGTGGGGTCCTAATGTATGTAATGTTGGTGCTGGAAGCCCTGAGTGTGAAGCCCACCTCCTACATGGAGTTTCAGTTTTAAAAAACCTGTTCTCTGTGCTCACCCATTCGTTTGATCACCTTGGCTTACTGTAGAGAGAGCCTGAATGGAGAGAAGTTGGTTACTGTCATCTTGAACATAGGAGACTGAGGCTCAAATAATGAGTTTCAGGAATGTGTCCCTCAGGATAGAAGAGTGGTCCAGGACAGTCCTAACTGCTCTGGGTTTTTCACCCCAAATGGAAGATTAAGAAGTCAGGAGCACCATAAGCTAGACTCTGGTCTTCAGGCCCTCTTCCTTTATGCCCTGGGTTTGTCACAGCACAGCAGGTGCTCAATAAACCGGCATGGGATTGGAATGAACTATTTTACTGCCATTTTCTCCCCTCCCTCATTGCTGGCTTCCTTAGGCAGCAAGGGCAAGTCCGTTGAGCCCCACAGAGTAACACAGCTCTCTTTCATCTATTGGAAGCATCCGGCAGAAGTTTGACAGTGAGGTGTGCTTGTGCATCACATTTTAGCAAAGTTCATGTTTGCTAGCTGTTGGTCCCCCATCTCTCTGCCTCCTACAGAGTCAGCCAAGATGAGGGTCTCTGGGCTTTCCACCCTGAAGGACAGGACGTCCACATGACTCTGGGGGCTAGCCTTTGATTTCTAGGCTGGGATGTCACAAGACAACAATTCTGAAGTGAAATGTGTCTTTCAGTGAAGACCAGAAACATTTCCTGGGTGGGTGTCGACACAGAGGGGCACTTGGCAAGGATCTTGGGCCAGTCTCCCACAGCCTGAGTGATGGCAAGGCCAGTGGACTGTGGGAGGTGGGAGGCTGGAAACGGTGTGGGTTCTGCAGTTCCTAGAATCTTCTGCGTCTACCTACATGAGCCACGTTTGAGAATAAACATGCCTCTGTCATTCCAGGAACACCTCAGGTCCTACTTCTTCTGTAAAGTCCAGGCCCTTTTGATTTTCATCATTTAGACTTGTCCATTTCCCCTGCAGCTCTCACTCCCTGGAACTGTTGTCTGAGCCCACAACGTCACTGGTTTGTGTGGCAGATCCTCTGCCAGACCCTCTTGGTGTCTCCTACTTTTCCTGGTATGTCACCATGCAGATGCCTTGCTGCCAACCCACGTGCCTGGATCTCCACGTGCTTAAACAGAACCTCTCGCCTCCCCAACACCTTCCCCACCCCGCCCCCATCCAGCAGGGTTGTGCATTGTTCTAGGACCGTAGGCTCCGAGACTTAAAGGCACAACTAGGCCCTCTCTCTTTCTACCACTACACTCTGGTTCTATGTTGATTTGGGGTCAGAGGTTCTGCTGGGATTCTAGGACACTCATCTTGAAGTGCACACAGGTAAAAGTATCTTTTTTTGTTTTCCAGGGACCTCTAGACCTCAGATCTCCACCTAAGGGCTCCCCATACAGGGATTCTCAGTGTGGTTCTTGGACTGGTGCCAACACAATCCCTCGGTTGGCTGGTTGGTTTTAATGCAGATCCCCAGCCCTACCCTACCCCTAGTCCAACTGAAACAGAATGGACTGTCAGGGATGTCAGATGAGCTGCCCAAACCACATGGCCAGCTCATGGTAGCACTGGGATTCCACCCCAGGCTCTGGTTTCCAAAGCCGTGATGTGACTCACTAAGCAATCCGAACTCTCTGGTTTGCCAAGAAGAGAACAGGTTGATTGAGGGATGTAACTGTGTGTGTGTGTGTGTGTGTGTGTGTGTGTGTGTGTGTGTGTAGAGAGGGGTGGTCTGAGTGAGGTGATCTAAGATTTAGTGAGGAAACAAGTGGTATCAGTATATTCTGGGGCTCTGTCCCTAAATGTCCTTATGGTGGTCAAGACATTGCTAAGACATCTCATCAGGGGATCCACTGCCTGGTACATGGCTCCTCTCTGCATCTCCCCTGCTCTCCTAAAGGCTGCCCAACAAAGACCAGCAATGGCTGCCATTGTCTGAAAAACCCATCCCCTTTAAACCCCAAATCACTGAGACTTATTAGAACATTAAAGATCCAAGGCCTGCAGCCCAGGCACAGGCAGAGAGAGGCAGAGTCAGAGCCCTCAGTCAGGTGGGACTTTCCATGCATGACTCTGTGAGAAGCTGATAACCAGGACCTGCAGCTTGCCTGAGGCCAAGAGCCCCAAAATGCTGCGTCATCCCCTTTCTCCCCACGGTGTTAGTGGTGCTGCTCGGCTGGGCTCCGCGGGAACCGGTGGTTAGCTTTGTGGTCACCCAGCAGCTTTATGAAGGCCCTTGAGGTGCTTCAAGGACCAGGTGGCTCCAGCGTGGTTTAACTGTCTGGGGGCCTGAGCTCTCTCAGCGGCCACCTCAGTAACATAGACAGCCTTGATGTGAGAATTGTTCAGTTGGCCGTGACAATTACATAAGGCACCAGAGGGGCAAGATTCACCTTCGCTGTGAAATAATTCGTTATAAAGGCACACGGTGTAAGTTAGTAAATGAGACCGCACCTCTGTGGCACTTCCCAGGCTCTCCAGTTGACTCAGGGGTCATTCTTTCATTGGGAGTTACAACAACGCCTTTGGTGGCTTATTAGTCCCGTTTTACAGAGGTGGAAACTGAAGGTCATCAAGGGCAAGGGTCCTTCCTGTGGGCCAGAGTACTGACTAAGAGCTAACTTCACAGATTATGTCAGCTTGCTCTTCAATGGCCCCCCAAGGCTGAGATCACCCCCATTCTGCAGACAACGGTGCCTCCCAGCTTCCAGCCAAGGGTCCTTTCCTGCCAGCCAGTGCCTCTTTCTCTCTGGGAAGTTTCTGGGGGAGCCGTAGCTTAGAGCTTGCAGCAGGTAGGAACAAGATAGCTATATTTTCTCTTGGTCTTGTTCCCAGATGATCTGTCAGAGAGCACTTCTTAGAACAAATGCAGAATACAAAATAACTCATACCGCCTTTCTAAAGCCCTCAGGAAGCTTTGGGTGACATTTTAACTGCCTCATCTCTTGATCTCAGCCCTTGTTTTGTTTTCTTTAAGCACCCATCGGAGGCTGGGCACCAAGGATACAACCAGGTGTGAACCAGGGGCCCTGGGGATGTTGAAGATTGAAGATGCAAACACACATACGCACATATGCACATGTGTGCATACATGGACATCCCTTCTAGCCCTGGGAACAGTAGTATGCTGAGGAAACCAAACCGACCTGGTGTCTGAATATACAAGCGTGCACACCCAATGTGGTGTAAGACACTTCACTTTTCTGCACCCATGCCTTCATTTATCCTCACTGTGGTAACTCCTCTTACCATCGTCTTTGTGAAATGATGGTCCCGGTGTGCATAGATTTGTGTACACCTCCATTTTTCTCACCAGGCTGAGCACAGGCTTTTGATAGAAGCTCCCTGTCTTATTAATCATGATGTTCTTGTTTATTGATTCAGCCAAAAAAGTGGTCCTTGAGCATCCAGGATCTGCATGGTCAATGCCAGGCAGAAGAAAAAGCAGGCTTAGGAGCACACTTCTGTGTGAATAAATAAGTGGATGAATGACTGAATGGTTTGCTGCATGCTGGGGAGACTAGGGAAAGATGCCAGAGTGGAGCTCCTGGCATTGACAAGAGAGGAGGTGAAGAGTCTTTGCCTGGCAGAGCCAGCAAGATGGGTAGGGTAGATGGTTTCACATGCACCGCATTGGGAGCAGAGTCCGGCTCTCCATGAGGAGCTGTGGGACCATCAGAGACCTAGTCACCCTTCTTGCCAACAGCATGCTCAACTGTGAGCTGCTGGCTGCAAGAGTCTGTACCCCATGGAGGTCACTTGAACATTACTTAAGCTCATGCATATGGAACACACAGCCTGGAGCCTACAAGGTCCCCACTAAGACCTAGCAATTATTAAAATTATGAGTAGACCCCTGGCAAGGTGTCTGCCTGCTCGTCTAAGCCAGCATTTGGAAATATGTGGATGTACATAAACATTTTGATAGTTAAACAAAAAAGCAAAAACAGGAAAGAATAATCTGACCAAATCTGGCCTCTCCTGATTGCCACTCTTTCCCAACTTCTGGAAAGTCTTTGTAAATTCTGTAAGAGAATTATGAGAAGCCTTCCATGCTGGCTGAGGACTCTGGTCTGCCAGTCTTCTTGAGTAACTGGGGCATCCCTTGTGCTCCTCACTTCTGCCAGCAGCATCTCCTGTCGGGGGAGGGGGTCTCCTCTCTTTCAGGGTTGATAGCCAGGGCTGTATAGGCCCAGGTCTCCTGAGCTGGAGGGTAATCCAGCCCACCAATTACTGGAAATTAAAGCCAGGTAATTTGAACCCATCTGCTGGGTGCCTGACCACAAACCACCTCTTAGCTCACCCTGAGCTGGATCCTGTTACTCCCCCAGTGCCTGCCCGGCTTCATTACCACGGCCATGAGAAGGGAGGAAACCAAGAGGTTACCGGGTCTTCAGTTAGCGCTTTGTCATTAGCGTGGTTATTACCCAGGTCCTCCCTCCCGGGAGACTTCAGATATAGGAGACGAGAGGGTGATTTGGTAACAGGACCAGAGGTTCCCAGATCTCACCAGATGGAGTGAGGTCCTCATCAGACAGGCTAGCAAGGAGTGGGGGTGGGATGCCCAGCAGACACGGATGGATTCCAGGAGGCCAGCCTATAGCTTCTTGCTGTAACTCAGTGCCACTAGTTCAGATGCTCCACACGCATGTCTCTGAGAGGCCGTTATGGTGACCAGGCAAAGCGTGGACATTGGTGCCAAGAGAGCTTGGGTTTGAAAAAAAATTCTGCTCCTTACTGTATTTTAGAAAGTTTCTTAAACACAGAAGTCTCAAGTGTCCTGATATTACAATGAAGACAAGACCTCCATTCCAACGAGACTTCATGATCAAAAGATTAGACTACGTTTCTGGAACCAGAGCAGAATCAGACATCCCTATCGACATTGAGTATCCTACACAGTATCAGAGAAGCCAAGAGAGAGCGTGTCAGCCATCTAGGGTTTGCAGGGCCTCTGGGACCACCAAGACCAACTCCCACATCCTCCCTCTGAGGGTGGCAAGCACCTTGTTCTTATTCCACAGATTGGAAACCAGGATCACCGAGGTTCTGCCCATTGAAGGAAGCACACATGCTAAATGGAAAACTCACCACGGAGATGAAGGAGGAAATACACATGGGAGTTTGGAATGTAGAAGAAGGATGAAACGGTCCATATCTGTTTATATTTCATTGCAGAGTGCTAGAGGGGAAGCTGGGTCCTCACCCCTGTACTCTTGTTCTTGATAACAGATGATTTTCTTGGAGAAATCTTTAATACCAAGTAACTATGAAGCCTCCTCTCCCAAATGTTATTCCTCGTTCTAACCAATTCTGCATTTCTGTTCTCTAGAAAACTGAGCATCTTGTGCTGAAAAAAAAAAAAAAAGATAAAAGTCCATTTGACTTCAGCATAGCAGAACCTAAAAGAGTTGTTGAACCAAGACTAAACTGATCATGGTAATCTGACATCGGGAGGCGAGCCAAGCAACAGCTTTGGCTTCCAGCTTCTTACCAAAGTCCCAGGCCAGCAGAGACAGCTTTTTGGTATGTCCAAAGGGATAGTGCTGTCTTTCAAACTGTGTTTATATTCGAACATCTTATGAGCCTAAAATATTGGCAGGTCTAACACAAGATCTTTCTAATCTCTTCCTTTCTTTTATTTTTCGATGATTTCGGGAGTCCGTAAAAGGAGGCACTCTGGGTGCTGTAAGGGTCTAGGCTCAAAGGAGCCCCAGTATTGGCCCCATCGATGCCCTTGCACATCCCTGGTGTCTGTTTGGATGTCATTTGCATTCTCCCTTTCCTTGGTGGTTGTGCCTCAATGTTGGCAAAGCGCAACCCATCCAATCTGCTAGGAGGTGAAACTTCAGGCCAGGAAAGTGAACATTTTGATGTCAAATATGGACCAGGCTTGAAGTCATTCTTCTTACATTCTTTCCTCAGTCACCTGCCATCTCTATTGAACTGCCTCATGGACATGACTGACCAGTGGCCATTCTCTCTTTGCATCCCCCAATTGAGGGGAAGCTCACCACCTCACCAGTTCATTAGAGCCACTCTCCTAGTAAGTTTAGGAGCTGCAGGAGTTGGCATTTGCCCATCTTTTTAACCTAATCTTCCCACTCCCCATCTCTGTAAGCAGAGTTTTGATCTCCAACGGTGCTGAGGCTGTCCTTAACAATGCGAGAGTTTGCCCAGCCTCAGAGCTGGTGAATGCAGGCTCTCTGGCCAAAGAGGGAGCTCATGGCATGGCTGCTTAGCCCTTTGGTCTCAGTTCAGGCGGTTCCCTTAGGGACACCTTCCCTGAGCATCCAGCTGCAGGGGACCCTCACCAAGCCCTGTCACCTCCATTCACTCCCTATTCTGGGAGCACATCTTACTCCTTCCATTTACAGCACTGACTGCTGTTTACCTGTGTGTGGTTAGGTACTCCTTACATACCTGTTTTTTATGTATGTACCATCATGCCTTTTAACATATCTGTGTATCTGTGTGCTATTAGGTACTGTCTATACACATGTTGTTTATTATTAAATAAATATGTTTATCAATTATTTTTAAGTCTTTTATTTATTTGAGAGAGACAGAGACAGCATGAATGGAGAAGGGACAGAAAGAGGCGGGGCGGGGGGTGGGGAGAGAAAGAGAATCCAGAGCAGGCTCCACACTGTCAGCACAGAGCTCGACGCGGGGCTCGAACTCATGAAACCATAAGATCAAGACCTGAGCCAAAACCAAGAGTCAGACACTCAACTGACTAAGCCACCCAGGTGCCCTCTGTACACATGTTTATGTGGGTGACTATGCACTATTTCTGTGTACACTTAACTTGTGCATTATTATATTCTTTTCGGGTACACACTTACTTGTATGTGATCATGTGCTGTTTGCAAACTCACTTACCTGCATGTGACTATACACCGTGTAGGGAGGTGTGTGCCTATGTACCATTATGTGCTATGCATGGGCACACTTCCCTGGGTGATGCTGTACTGTTTATGCACATGTTTACCGTGTACTATTATGTGCAATTTATGGACCCACCTACCTGGCTACCACTGTGTACACACAGGCTTACCTGTGTGATGATGCACTGTTTAAGCAGGCATTCACCTGTGTCCTAGTATGTGACTGCTCCTCCAGAATGTGCACTTGGGAGGGAAAAGGCAGGCGCACCTTGGTCACTGCTGCTTCTTCGAGCCCTGGCAGAGCAGCCCCTGTGGGAACACTTGCAAAGGAATGAACAGAGGTTTTTCCTGCCATGTAGTGAACCTGACTGAGACCAAACATCTACGTCACAGCAATGTCCACCACTGCTTGTGGCCATGACCTTGAGATCAAGTTTGGTTTCTTTTGTCTGCTGGACGCTGTATGCTTGGGAACTGGTGTCCTTGCTCTCTGCCCTGCTAGAGCTTAAACATCACCATTTTCTTCTAAGAAAATATTCTTTCAGATTCAGCTCAGCTATCATGTCCCCTGGGAGGAAAGTCTACTCAAATTTGTCTCCTCATTCCAGTTTTGTGGCATCTTTGGGAGGACTTTATCCTAAGACCTACCATCTTAGTCTCTCTCTGTTTGGTGCAAACATTGGATGGGATTGTCTTCATGTTCATCCGGGCCATCAATAAAACTTTGACTGGAGGATTAATTCATACAAATCCCACCAGGGTGATTTTAAAAGTCAGTCTCTGTTTAACTGTTCTGAGATCACTTGAAGAAAAAAAAATCCCAAATAGTAGGTCATCTAAAAAAGAGGTATAGAAGCAGGAGAGGACCTTGCAAACATATGCTTCAACCACATCATTTTCCAAATGAGAAAACTATGGTCCAGAGAGAAGTCAGTCAGATGTGGAAGGGCAGAGGTAGGGTCAGGCGGCTGGTAAAGAGGGGAGTCACTTTGGAAGCCCAAGGTCATGCCCCACAGCACAAAGAGAGTGACTCCGCCTTTCTGTGCCCAAAGGGATCAAAGTGGACATAGGAATAGTTTCCTCCTCTTGCCACGGCCTGGAGAAGTCCAGCTGGGGCACCCACAGTTGCCTAGAAGGAGGGTATTAGGAACTGCAATGCAGAGCCAAAGATCAGATGTCAGAAGGCCTGGGTGGATGGGACACTGGTATTTTGGGGTGAACAACAGAGGCCAAGGCTGTGGCTGGCACTGGCCAGTGCCAGTTGAGGCCAGGACAGAGCCATTTGGAGGCAAACAAAACCAGGAATCAAATGGCTGGATCTCCATTGTCAAGGAGATGGCTTGTGGAGATCCCTGGAGAGAGTATGGAAGAGAGTCAAAAACTGGAATTCATTAAATCCTTAGTGTCCTCCTAAAGTGGGAGCAAGAGACATGTATGGAAGGGCTCATGAACTCAGCCAAGGGGCTCTATGGGATAGGTGATGCTTGACAGGGGAGAGGCTGGGGCCAGCAACCGAGTATAGAGAAAGAGGCCACCAAGTCCAAGGGGCAGCAGACACAAAGGCACAGCCATGAGATGGGATGAGGGAGCCTGGGGGATGGGGCAGGGCATGGAATATGGCTGGGGAGCTGGAAGCTTCTTCTTTCCCGCACCTGCTGCTCTGAGGCAGAGAGTTACCTCACAGATTCTACCCTTCCCTGCAGTGATCAGATCAAAGTTTGACACTGCAGCCAAGATCTGAAGAAAGAATTTGGGAGAGAAGATGTTCACTCTTAGAGACACTGAGGAGAAGGTTATTGGATTTTTTTTTTCATCATTAGAAAGATGAAACCTATAAAAAAAGAAGATTACTGGTCAGTCCCTGTTCCGGCTCCAAGCAGATCCTGTTCCTAGACAGGGTATGTTTTCAACATTGATGGCCTTCGTTCTGAATCCACAGAAGCCCAGCCGGACCTCCACCACAAGATGGGACATCTGTGAACAGCAGTGCCTCCAGGGACCCCATGGGCCCAGGTTGTGGGCAACATTGGCAGACCATTGGAACTGGGTAGATAGATCCTCAGCTTATAGATCTGAAAAGTGGGTGTGTTAGCTTTCCCATGAGATT
Organism: Suricata suricatta; assembly: GCF_006229205.1. NCBI lineage: Eukaryota > Metazoa > Chordata > Mammalia > Carnivora > Herpestidae > Suricata > Suricata suricatta. The sequence continues at coordinate 5,879,140 of NC_043708.1, read as the reverse complement.
TCTGTCAGGGTTATGTGAAATTGTATTTGTTAAAGGGCTCTCTGAACCAGGACGTGTTCCGTGAGTGGGAGGACCAGGTCCCCCGTCTTCTTTCCCTGCTGGCCTCTTCATCACCTTTGTCGAAGCACAGTTCCGGGAAGGACAAGAGAATAAATATTGTGCTAAAACAGTGGCTGGCTTCCTGAAGTGCTAGGCCTTGGGCGAAAGTAGGATCTCACTGAACTTTTACCATTATTCTGAACAACAGCTACTTTTCTCTCTCGACATGGGACATCTAAAGCTCTAGAATATTGTGAACCTTGTCCTCTTTCTGCCCCTCTGTGCTTGCATAGCAGAGAGCTGGAGCCATAGCTGCCTGTCCATGTCCACCCTATCTCCAGTCCAGTCTTCCTTGGAGGGTGTTTGGTTCAGCATCATCCCTGTGTCTTCATGAACAGAGTCTGCACCCAGGAGAAGGATCCCCTTCCCCTGGAGAGCCAGGACCTGTGTAGGCACCATCCATGTCAGGTGTCCTAGAGTTCTGTAGTGAACTACTGACGTCCATGGGGCAGATAAGAAAGCCTACGGGCATGAAGGTCCACTAGTTTGTGCTAGGTCCCTTAGATAGAAAACAGCAGAGCCAGGAATTGGTCTAAACCCATGCCTACCTCCTCTCCCTGCATTCCCTGCCCAACTTGGAACTTTGAGACAGTTGGGGGGACAGTAGTAACAGAGACAGTGTCCCTGAGTCCAGTCAGTGATGAAACACCACTGTATCCAGGGAGGAAGAAGTGGTGTTGCCCTTGGGGTGGCTTTTCAGAGAAGGCAGGGAGGGGACTGGCCTTGGAAGGACAAGTCATTCTTAAAAGAGAGGCCCAGACCAGCAGAGGAATTTGGTATCCATTTGACAAGTGAAATATGGACACATCTAAAAATAATGTGTTTTAAGATTCAGCATGCAAATTTGTGTGAACATGGGACTCAAGATAGATCAGTGCCACGTCAACACAACTAGCCCCCAAATCTACCAGACCTTGATGAGTGAGCTGGGGCTGAACTTGACCACAGAAGCTGCACTCACCTCACTGGGATTATCAGTAATGACCCACAGTGGCAGCACCAAGTATTAATAGATTACTGTCAATATTTTAGGGTTATTACTCCATGTTGGTCATCCTAGCCTTAATAAAAAATATTTTTGAGAAGATCTCTAGGGGTGGTAACCATTTGGATATATAAGTAAAACGTTGGTTTGTGCACATAATTCGTTCTGGAGATATGCTTGTCACCCTAAGCACTTGTATAACAAATTTCAAGAACCATTGGCCCAGTTGGGATCAGGTGATGTTTGGCAGCACATCCTCCTCGTACTGCAAGATGTGGCTCGTTTATCAAGTTAAAATGCATTCGAAATGTTTCTCTGTCTGGTGGAACACTCACAGAACAAGTTACTCATAGTGTAAAGTTTTCCTGTATTTCTTTTCTTCTGAGCCTTACAACAAGCAACTTCTCTGATGGTGGTAAGGATTCTGGTTCTAGTATCCACTGCATCTTATTTGTGTGTCTTTCTGTGAGTCTGTAAACCCCACAGAGATTCAGTTTCCTGATTTGTGAAGTGGGTATAACATAGGGCACAGGATTCTTGAGAAAATAAAATAAGGCAGGAAAGCACTTGGCACAGAGCATCACCATAATACGCACTTAGTCACTCATAGCTGTTACTGTGATTTGTCATTGTCACTACCACCATTGTGGTCATGTCCCCTTCTGTGTCATGTGGGGCCAGGGGTTCCCAGGCTGTCTCCACTGGGCACTTGCAATCAAGACTCCCACCTGCAAATCCCTGTGTCTTCCTTCTGACACTTCCAGGCACTGAGAGCTATGCTATACCAAACCCAGATCTCACACGGAGGACACTGGGGTGGCACTCATGCAGAGGACAGCATCCAGGGGGCCACCAAGTCCTACAAATATGGACACCTTGCCAACACCACATCACACAGCAATGGCAGCTGGTAATGTGCACTCTTTCCCTTCAGACAGTTTTATTTTTAATATTTATTTCTGAGAGACCGAGAGAGAGACAGACAGACAGACAGAAGAGAAACAGAGAACAGGGATGAGCAAAGAGAGGGGACACGGAATCTGGAGCAGACTCTGGGCTCTGAGCTATCGGTACAGAGCCTGACATGGTGCTTGAACTCACTGACCATGAGATCATAGACTTAACTGAGGTTGGAGGCTTAACCAACCGACCCACTCACGTACCCCTCTCTTCAGACAGTTTTATTTGCCCTTGAGATGAACCCTGTGGACAGGTTTTTCCAAAGTTCCCCTTTACGAAATGAAGACCAGACCCTGGGGTCCTAGGAAGGTTGCTGTTACTGACTCAGTCATTGGGAAATACAAGAGCCAGATGTCAAACCAGACCATCCTATGCTCCTCTCATCAACCCAGTGACACGTGGAAGGAGTGTGCAAGGCCTCACATGGGACCATTCTGTTGTCTAAACACCTGTAATTAGCGGGTCTGTCTCATCCTGTGCCCTCCCTCCCTTGAAACCTTGCTTGGCCTCTCAGCTTCCCCAGGAAGGTCTGCACACAAGTTTCTCCTCTTTGCAAAAGTCCAATTGTTCAGCCGCACCACTGGGAGTCTAGACTGGCCAAGCTCCCTCTCGAACCTGTGGCCTCCGGTCGTGCGCAGGCGTGCCCCATCGCCTGACACAGTCATCAAGTGCAGGAAGCAGCTCGAGCGTCAAGCAGTGGGGGTGGGAACAAAGGGAAACGCTGGCTTTCCTGGAGCCTGAAAGGACATTGAGGTTGATTGGACTGGGGTGCTTTATAAATCCTGGGTGTGCGTCGGGGAGGCACTCTATGGGAAGCCAGGGAGGCAAGGAGAAAAGAAAAGACAGAAGGAGGGGGGGAAGACACAGAGAAGTGGAAAAAGAAAAAGGAGGAAGGAACAGAGAGGAGAGGAAGAGACAGAGGAGGAGGGGGAGGGCAGGGCAGGGCTCCGGTCCCCACTCAAGCTTGTGGCTTCCAGTCCATTTAGAAGAGGGAAGAAAAGTGCCCAAGATCAAATGGAGACAACGCAGTGGGTCCACTCCAGCAGGATGCCGATACCCTCCCCAATCTCCTCCCTCCACGGTCACTTTGCAGTGTGTGCGTGTGTGTGCAGTGCATGTCTCTGTCCGAATGTGCCTGTGATGTGCGCCTGAGAACTGATTTCCCAGCCATTTCCACACCAGCGGGCTCCCTGGCCCTGTCCTGCGCATCTGTGCTCAATGGTAGCCTGAGCATGAGCCCAGTCCTTCTGATGCCAATGGGACCCATGGCCAGACCTCCTTGTCCTTTCCACAGGACCAAAGAGACAGGGCCGTCTCCAAAAGTCCACCTCCTGCTCTGTCCTCCACTTAGTCGGTGGCCCTTTGCTTTTCTCTTGTATTGAGGTTCCAAACTCAGTGCTTGGCTGCCCAAGGCAGGACAGGGTCTGCAGGCCATTTCAAATCAGATCCTTTGAAGGCTAAGAACTTCCAGTTAAAATTTCCTTTGGCATAAACCAGCAAGGCAGGGCAGCGTGCAGCCCTCTCCTTGTGAGCCTTGTCCCATGCCACACGGCTTTTCTCAAATGCTCTGAGTTCTGTAAATTCCTGGTTCCTTGATTTTAAACGTCATGTGTGTTTTAATGGAAATGTAATCCACATGTTCCTGATTTATTTACAATTAAATTATCAAAATATTATTTTAAGGGTTGTTTGATGCCTAGAAAACCTTTGGAGTTCTTGTTAATCTGATTTTAAAAGCCTCTTTCCTTCAAAACTGGAAACTTTGCCTGGATGCATGTAAATAAACCTATTGGAGATGAGTGACTTTAGTCTAGAAATGTCAAGGTGTATGACAGGTGTTTGGAAACAGCCAAAGTTCTCACTGCATTCAATAAGAACTGCAATCAGACCCACCGAATTTTCCTTTGTAACGTTCCCAGTAGCCCTTAGTCAGGTATTCAAAGGCTACCATTCATCCTAAATGTGTCATCAGAATCAATGGTTGTTTTCCATGGGGAGAGACAGGGACTGACATTTAGTGGGTGCCTTGGGCACTGTGTTTGGCACTTCAAACACAGGACCTCCTGTCATTGCTTCTGACAGCCTGACGCCACGAGCATCATGATCCTATTTCACTGATGCGGACACGGGATCTCCAAGATGTTCAGTGACCTGTCCATGGACATCGGTTCTGCGGAATGGAAACTCAGGGTGTTTGGACGCTGAAGACTTTCTCTGTCCACATCACTACGCTCTACTCTAGGGGTATCCGAAGCATGGTGATGAGCATTAGGACACTGATGGCCACACTGAGGCTTACACTGGTTTAGAGCTTTGCAAAGGTGCAGAAGTCCTAAATGGTCATCACGGGGGTTCCAGGGGAGAAATGTGCTCATAGAACACAGAGCAGCCAAGTCTTGGCAAAGCAGGGATGCTTATTTTAAGGCTGACACCTGCTATCATCCATTATTTCATTGATTATGATTGTCACTCTCAGTTATGTCACTGGATCCTCTCACCACGTCGTGATTATGAATCACACTTTGAAGATAAAGAAACCGACGAATTAAGAGCAAGCCAGCCGAGGACTCCTCCTAACATTAGCAGGGGCTAGAAAACAGCTGCTTTATCACTCCAAAGCGTGGACCTTCCAGTGAGCGCCCAGCAGCGGGTCCTGAGTCCGTGCTGTCAGACTTGCTAGCGAGGAGCCACATGCGGTTATTTAAATTTCATTTTTCATTAATTAAAATCAAGTTGAAGACTCCATTTCTCAGTCGCCCTGGCTGATTTCAAGTGCTCAGTATCCGCGTGGGGCTGAAGGCTACTGCACTGGACAGAGCAGACGGGGAATTTTCCCAGCGGCACGGAAAGTGCTGGTGGAGAGCGCCAGGCTGAAGGCTTTCCCCATGGCCACCCGTGTGGGCACCATGAACTAGTCACATCGTGGGCACCGGCTCTCGCTAGCCTAGGCCCCTCGATGAGCTGCTATCCTGACTACCCTGGGGCGCTCTGTGACGTCCCCTCTGCCCCTCCTCTCTGGCGGCCCAGCGGGAACCAGTATCTGAATGGCTGTGGGGAGGCCAGGAAGGGCAGGTCGGGAGCAGTGAAGCCCGGCAGCCTCTGACTCTGCCTGCTGTGTTTCAGCTAATCTTCTGCAAAATGGAGGAGGGGCCCTGGGGGAGGAAGAAGAAGACTTCTGGAAGGTGAGGCCCAGCAGGGAGATGATGCGGCTGCCACGGAGGCAGACATCTGTGCCCAGACAGATAGAGTTCCACAGATACGATCTCTGTTACTATCCCTGTGAGAGATAAACAACTTGCCAGGGCAGCTTGCAGGAGGAAGTGCCCCGCTGAGAAAGTGGTGCTCAGAGGCCAGACTCTCAGCCCCTGCGGTCAGAGACCCAGCCGAGGAAGGCGGGGGAGGGGAAGGAGGCACCCGCACAGGTGACAGGAGTCACAGGGCCCAATGCCACAGATGTCAATAGAGAGAAATGTGTGAGCGTTGGCACATGAGGGGGCAGAGATTCTGTGAGAAAGAGAAAAAAAAGTCAGAAGGAGAGAAGGTGGTAAAATGCATCTTTAACTCTGTCTTTTGTTATATATCAAAATGAGGTGTATCTTGAGGGTAAGGATTTATATCCTGAACCTACTGCTCACCAGGTCTACAGAGCTTAGTAACTTCACAAAGACTTGGTCTTATCATCCATAAAATGGGATATCTGTTTAAAAGATACACTGTAAGACTGTGGCAATATTCCTTCTTTTTAAAATATTTTTAAAATTTAACTTAGAGACAGACAGAGAGAGTGGGTGGGGGAGGGGCAGCGAGAGGAAGAGAGAGAGAATCCCAAGCAGGCTCCAGAATCTCAGCACAGAGCTCAGTGTGTGCGGCTCGAACTCACAAAGAGCACGATCATGACTCGAGCCAGAACCACGAGTCGGACACAACCAATTGAGCCACCCAGGTGCCTTGCAAGATTCCTTTGTGACACAGAATCAATAAGTTCTTCCTTGAATCAAATTTAGATGGAGGATGTGGATGGAAGGAGTGTTGGATGGTTAGATGATGGATGGAGAGATGGATGATAGATGAATGGATGATGGATGGATGGATGGAAGGAAAGGTGGATGGATGGATGACAGATGGAAGGAAGGAAGGAAGGAAGGAAGGAAGGAAGGAAGGAGGAAGGGAGGAAGGAAGGAAGGAGGAAGGGAGGATGGATGGATGGATGGACAAAAATTCTATTAAAGTATTCCTTTTTGACCAATGGTATCTGCATGACTTTTTCTTTCAAGAGGCTGGGAACTTTTCCAGGAAAAGGGCTGGGTCTGATTCAGTTTTATACCCTCACGAGCAACACGCAAATCCAGGCACATCTGCTCAGTAAAAGTGGAAGGAAGGAAAATAAGGGGAGAGACAGAAAAGGAGCAAGGGGATGCAATGGGAACATATATTTTAAACTGAAGTTATTTATACATGGCATTTTCATTAAGACTATGTCCATGTGAAAACTTCAGAAGACAAGGATATCTTGAGATTTGAGTTTAGGTTTGGGGTAGGGTTGCAAATTAAAATACAGAACACCCAGTTAAATTAGAATCTCAGACAGACCAGGAGTTTTTTTTCTTGTATAAGTATGTTTCATACATTATTTGAGACCACAGACACTTAAAAATATATTGTTCATCTGAAATTCAAATGCAACTGGATAACTTGTATTTTATATAGCAGCCCTAACTTAGGAAAAAGGGGAAAATAATAGGATTTGGACTTGTTATTAATTCATGCATACTTAAGCACATTTTACCAAAAAGCTACCCCATGGGTTTGGGGCAGAAGTTTGGTTAATAATGAAGGCGCAGCTATGTCCCATTTGCCTTGTAAAGATATTGTAAAGGCATCATCCCCTAGGACAGCCCAGTCATGTAGTCAAATGCATATACACCATTATCAAGGTAGCCTGTGATTCCTCACACTGGATAGGAATTTCTGGAAGGACTTGGAACTTTTATTACAAATGGGATTATCAGCGTGAATTGACGTTTGCAGAGAGACGGAAGGATTTAGCATGGAGCAGAATGGACAAAAGGAATCAGACGCTAAGCCCTCAGTCACTGAAAACGGCTCAGCCCTCCTGATCCCCACCTTCGGGAGCACCCCCATCTTCAGGAGCTCCCCCACCTGGACAGAGGCAAAGTGGCCCAACAGATTTCTCTGAAAAAGCACAGAGTTCTCAAACCCTCTGTTTTTATTTTGTTCCCGAGTGCCTTTACTTATCAATCCTTTGTCATGCTTCAGGACCTGCTAATATTATTTCTCTTCCTCTCACATTTTTACCTAAAGTCTGCATTTCTCTACCACATCCCCACCTGCTACAAGCAGTTGTTTCTTTCTGAGTTGGTTTTCTTTTCTTTCTTTTTTTTTCTGTTATTGCCCACTAAATACCTCCCTGTCGGCACTGAGTCCCATTGTTCATGATAACCCAGCCAATCTAAGAACCCCATTTATTTCTCCCTTTTATTCGACGCTCTTTTCCCCAAGTTCTCATTCATCAAGAGGTGTTCATCAGAGAATTCCTCCAATATAAGGAATAATTAAAGGTGCATTTTCCTTTTGAAGAATTAGGAACAGCAAAGGCATTTTTTTTCTTTACAATATAATGTATTTGTGTGGATGTATTCATATCCTCCACCAACTCCCTTACGTTATATTGCTTTTCCTGGCAATATTTGATCCCATAAAGCCCTTTTTTTTCAAGACACCTCTCCTTCCCATTCTGAAATGATCTCTCTCGAGAGTGGCAGGGATGATACAATAGGTTGGAGTTGCTATTATTAAAAATTACTACTTTTTTTGACTATGTTGCTTCTGTTACCCAGTGGGATTTTGATTCTAGACATCCTTCTTGCTTGACATCCACTGGGGAAGTGATGAAGCCATTCATTATTTAAAAGTTTGGAAGCCACAAGAACTACAGTATCTAACCAGATTGGATTGACTTTTTAGCTCTTTTGATTAATAATTCATAAACCTGAGGATATGTGAATTGGGTGAACACCAACCCGCTAACAAAAGGAGAGTAGGGGATGAATGTTAACATGGCTTTGTGTTATTTTACTTAACACTTCAGACCAACAAAACAAACCCATGTGTCATGGAACCTGTTTCATAGTTTCAATGCACAATCAATATTTCATGATTAATGGGCCCATATGTTCACGCCGGGCCCCACAGTACAAAATTTGCACACGCATCTCCCATGTGATGGTGTACAAAATGCCTTTTCCGTAAAGAAAGGATTTTGCTCTCTCTAATGAGAACCCACATTCAACTCACTTTCCAGATTATTTTGTTTTTAATTTTCCCTTTCTGGGTTTTAGAAAAGGTAGAAGTCTTTCTTGTACCAAATAAGCCTTCAGAGCTCAAAGTGGCAATTTATTCTCCAAAACCATTGGAGTTTGTAAAGTGGGAGAACTTAGGGGGGTTATGTAGTTTGCAAATTGCAAATGATATGTATTTGTTAAAACTTGGCTACTATTATGCACTGTAAAAATGACTTCACTTAATATCTAAGGACCCGGTTTTGAGCTTCTACCTCCGTCATTTACTAGGTGTGTGACCTGGATCAAACATCTGTTTTCTCTCTCTGAACTTCATTTTCTTTTCCTTTTTTAATTTTTTATACATTTATTTATTTTGAGAGATAGAATGAGACAGAGCATGAGTGCAGAGAGTCAGAGAGAGAGGGAGACACAGAATCCAAAGCAGGCTCCAGGCTCTGAGCTGTCAGCACAGAGCCCGATGTGAGGCTCGAACCCACCAACCATGAGATCATGACCTGAGCTGAAGTCGGACACGTAACTGACTGAGTCACTCAGGTGCCCTGAGCTTCATTTTCTTAATCTGCTTCATGATGAGTAAGACCACCCTTTTGGTATTGCTGTGAAAAGTGGACCAAGATTACATAAAACACCTACACAGTGTCTGCTTTATTGCAGTGTTCTCCTCATTCATTACTTTAATATGTGTGAACTGTTAAATAGCGTTAATATTATTAAATATTAAATAGTATTAACGTTATTTAAAACACTTTATTAGTCAATAAAACAATATTAAGCCACACTGTTGGTATGATGTACAGTGTATTAAAAGCACTTTATAAACTATAAGGTTTTAAAGCAACTGTACACAGTCATGGTTAGTTACTGCTCACATTCAAGGTGGTAGCAATGGTGATGCTTTTGTGGGGAAGTGATATAAATGTCTTCCTTCCACCAAAGTTCATCAGAAGAAGAGAATTTGCTTAGTAATTTATCACTGCAGCATATTCTAAAAAGAAAAAAAAAAAAACAAGGCATGCCAAAATGCATCACTCCAGTTGCCTCAGAAAACTCCTGACTTCTGATTGTTTGCGGTCAATTTTAACTTAGATTTTATCAAGATTTCACGTTCAAGTCCCTATTTAGGAGACTCTGATAAAAGGACCCAGAGATGTCACAGATTCAAAGTTAAAATGGATTTAAATTCCACAGGTTGCAAAAAGCAGACATATCGAGAACCAAACAAACAGGGATACTCTTCAAAACATCCCAGCGCAGGAGGATTCACGTACCGAGTACGCCCTTTAGAAGATTCCGGCTTGCGGACCAGGAGCTCTCGCGAGCCTTCCACGAGGGCACCTGCCAGGCCTCCCGAGGTCGAAGGTTGTGTTTGGCCTCATTCACCTCATCACAACTCGAAAGGCATCAGTCTTTCTCTGAGGAAAAGTGACACCATCCAGGAAGACAACTCAGTCTGGAATTTATTGTAATTATTTACAAGTGCATAAACCACAAGTCTGACTTTTCCTCTTCTATCAATCCTGAGAAGGAATAATTGCCTTCCTTTACATTCTGGCTTCTTTGGCTAGTGAGCTAGAAGCAGGGGCAGGTTTTCCAAGAAGCTTCCCTTGATTTTTCCAGGACATTCTATGACTAGGAACTTCCGCTCTTTGTGCTTTGAGGTAACAGGTGGCTCTACAGTAATCTTCTGCCTGCGGGATTGTTTTTAAGTGTCTTTTAAACAACCAGGTTTTATTTTTTGGAGGGAAGATGGGATCTTCCCAGACACATAACCTTTTCTTGCCTATAGTTACACTCTGTCTTTCCTCCTTTCCTGAAGATGAGAGGCACAGAAGCTGTTCTACACTCTCCCTAGTCTGACCTCCACCACACAGAGTGAGGGTTCGAAGAATCGTTTTATGGGGGATTGCAAGTCCAGCTTGCAGAGAACATGAGGGGCTCAGATTCCCTCCATTCTACGGTGTTGCTGGAACCTTCCGCCCTCAGTTGTCAGGTGCAGAGACAGAAACCCGGAGAGGGAGAGCATAGGATTTGCCCAAAGCCACAAGGTGTCTGCAAGCACGCTGCACTCTGACCCTGGCCTTCCTGCTGCCTCTCCAGGCTGCCCGTCTCCAGGAGGGAGAAGAAAGGAAAAGGGGAACAAGCAAGACTGAGGCCCCTGCAGGGGACGCACCACAGACATTCCTGCACTGTTTGATTTGACATCTTCGGCAGGGGCTACTCTCAAAACCTTTACTGCGCTAAGGTCCTGCCTCCTCTTCTGGACCTATTTTGGGAATCACCCCCTGGCCCTCATGCCCCGGCCCTGTGAGCAGCCTGCCAGGGCAGAAGGCCATCTTTGACTCTGAGGCAGAATTCTGACACTGCCGATTCCAAACAGCATTTAACAGAAATTACCAACATTTGTCTTGGTGCGAGTATTTTTTTTTTTCCATCAGGGATTAGGAAGAGCAATCATCTCCTGCCTCTCATCAATTACTTTCTTCCATATCTTTTGCATTTTCCCGCAGCACCATTTTGCAGGTACAACAGAGCGATCTTTAGAGATAATCTGGTGATTATTACAAATTCAACCTCTCACGCTGCAGGCATTAAGAGATGAAAATTGCCTGAAGTCCACTGTTACATACCCAATCCATACCTCTGGACCCCTGTCCCGAGGTGAAAATGCAAACAGAGGAGATATTTAGAATCGTTTTGACAGTTCATAAAATTAAGCAGGGATTAGGGATTCGCTTTTTTAAATAATGCCAGAGGGTGCACGCTATGGTAATCATATCAGCCCGCAACAGGTCCAAAGTTGAACGGACTATCTAGGAAGAGAGAGAGAGAGAAAATGTCAGGTTATTAAATCTGCCATGTATCAGCTGTTGAAAATCCATTTTTGAAAATTTTAAATTAACTGCCTGCCTAATGGAGACACTACCCCCAGCCCCCAGTACCAGCCTGCCCTTCTCCTGCATCTGCTTGTGGAGACCATACATGATGTAGCTTCAGTGACTATGCACATGACTACATCTAGTCAGAGGGGATGACTGTATAAATATGCATGTAGTACAAATAGTTTAATTTTAATTGGGACAGAGTAGCTGATGTTGAAACCATTTGCGTAATTTTGAATATTGAATGTGATATCAAGCATGTGACTGGCTCTATTTAGTTAAAAAAAAAAAAGGAAAGTCCTCATTTTAATTGCAGTGTGGGTCAGGAGCTACAGGACTGGATCATATTCTGGTCTTGCCCTAGGCACTGTATCATTTTAATCCATAGCTTCCCTTCCCTTCCCTCCAATGCCATTGGAGGATTTTTAAACCAAATGAACTATAAAGTACTGTTTTGAAAGATAAATGATCAGGAGCACCAGGGTGGCTCAGTTGGTTAAGCCTCCGACTTTGGCTCAGGTCAGATCTCACGTTCGTGGGTTCAAGCCCTGCGTCGGGCTCTGTGCTGACAGCTAGCTCAGGGCCTGGAGCCTGCTTCGGATTCTGTGTCTCCCTCTCTCTCTGACCCTCCCCTGCTTACACTGTCTCTGTCTGTATCAAAAATAAATAAAACATTAAAACAATTTAAAAAAAAAGAAAGAGAAATGATCAAATTGTGCTTCGTGGGCCAGAGTAGAACTCTTGAATCTCAGTATCAGTCAGAAAAGCCTAGGCAAGGCTGCCCAGTAACAAACAGTCCCAGATCTTGATGGCAATAGCATAACCTGATGACAGCTTGTCTTGGTCAAGTCGTATGATCCATGCAGCTCAGTGTGGGATTTCATCCAGGGATCTGGACTCACAGATATCATGGTTAGCTGCTTCATCTGGACATAGCATATTTTTATTCACCACAGTAGGTCAAGAGATCGCTCTAGGAGGCTGAACATAGAATCTTCTACATTTTCTCCAGAAGTGTCAAGTACCCATTCTCTGCACAGCCTGTGTCCAGAGGCAGCTAGATGGCTTTGTCTAAGTGCAAGGGACTGTGATGTGTGGTGGAGTAAGTAGAATATTTGTAAATAGGCATCATGCCTGCTATTATGAAACTATAAAATTTCCCTCTCTCTTTGAAGAAAGAAGAAGAAATTAACAATTTTATTTTTAAAATATTTTAAAAAGTTATTTATTTATTTTGAGAGAGAGAGAGAGAGAGAGAGAGACAGAGAGAGAGAGACAGAGAGAGAGAGACAGAGAGAGAGAGACAGAGAGAAAGGAAAAAGAATCCCAAACAGGCTCCTCACTATCAGCAGAGCTGAAGGCAGGGCTTGATCCTATGAACCACAAGATCATGACCTGAATTGAAATCAAGAGTCAGATGCCAACCAGCAGAGCCATCAGGTACCCCAGAAATGAACATTTTAAACTTTAACTAAGGGCACAGTTAGGCTTGAGTGTCCCCTAAGCATATGCTTTTATATTTGCAAAGGGATGGGACACTGAGTCAGTTTTCCTTTTTAAAGTTGCAACTGAACTTCCCTTCCAGCCCAGAACCAGGTCACTGAATTATTGCTGCTATTCCCATGCACCTGCAGGGGATGATAGAAATCCTGAGAACATCTACCCCTGTTGGTGTGGAAACCTGCCCGTGGGAAACATCCCCAGAGAGAAGAGACATGAGGACCACTGGCCATACCAAACAGATGAGAAACATGGACGCTCACAGCAGATCAAGTCTGGCCCAGCACCTTGAAAACTAGGCTTGAATTTCTTTGTTTTCTCAAAACTGGGTTTGCATTCCCCACACCCACAGTCTCTGTCAGCACCCACTTAAAGTGCCTGGTGAGATCTCAGGGGTCATGTCAATGTCCAAAGGAAGAGCCAGAATCATTTTAAAAAATCAATTTAATGGAGGATACAAAGGCATCAGAATTTGAGTGTGACTTCTAACCTTGTGACTAAGCTTGAATTTGCTGTTTTATTTCATTGTATTGTATTGTTCACTTTTTTTGAGACAGTGTAAGCAAGGGAAGGGCAGAGAGACAGGGAGACAGAGGACCCAAAGCAGGCTCTGTGCCAACAGCAGTGAGCACCATGTGGGGTCCAAACCCACGAACCATAAGATCATGACATGAGCTGAAGTCAGATGCTCAACCAACTGAGCCACTCATGTGCCCCAAACTTGCTGTTTTAAATATACAAGCACACCCACATACCCTAAACTCATAAACAATCTAGGCTAGCTGAGAGTATTGTGGGTCAAAATGTTACAAATATTAGACTCTTCATTAATCAAGCTTTCTTAAACATCTCTGACACCACCTCAGAATTTATGCTTTGTCCTCTGAGAGCTGTGGATAATGATGGATGGAGGGGCTCCTCCCAAGGAGGAGAACCTGGGCTCAATTAAGAACATCCCTTACTTCCAGGTAGAGTGTTTTCATTGTATATGTCCAGTCCAACTTCAGAATTGGTAAGGACTAATGTCATGGGTGCTCCTTACTCTGCTGTTCTCATTTAACTTTTCTTTCTTTCTTTTTCTTTCTTTCTTTCTTTCTTTCTTTCTTTCTTTCTTTCTTTCTTTCTTTCTTTCTTTCTTTCTTTTTCTTTCTCTCTCTCTCTCTCTCTCTCTCTCTCTTTCTTTCTTTCTTTCTTTCTTTCCTTCTTTCTAGACCAAGTGTACAAGCAGGGGAGGGCAGAGAGAGAGGGAGAGAGGGAATCCCAACCAGGCTCTGCATTGCCAGCTCCAAGCCCCATGTAGAGCTCGATCTCATGACCATGAGATCATGACTTGAGCTGAAATCAAGAGTTTGATGCTTAACTGACTGAGCCACCCAGGTGCCCCTACTCTTCTTAAAGAGGAGGGATATTATCCTCAAGCTGCTTCTCTCCCTCTAACATATTTGCATTGTCATGGAGGCAGGGATGGGCTAAGACTTTTGAGAAAAGTTGAGTATACTTTGTGTGAGTAAAGGAGGAAGGTGAATATGTGTGTGACCCATGTACAAGTGGTGATAGGCTATGTGGCTGCGAAAACCTGTTCTGTTCCCTTTCAAAAAATCCAGTTACGGTGAAAAATATAGTCCTTCCCATCATGGTTATGCCTTGGTCACATGGCTTGTTTTGTCCAAGAAGACATGCATGGGAGTGACGTGTGCTAGTTCTGAACAGAAGTTTTTAGAATCCTTGTATGTCTCTCTTTTCTTTCTCTTCTATGAAAGCAGTGTGACACAAATGAGGAAGACATGTCGCAGGGCCACAGAATCCCTGCCATTCCTATGCAGAACATAAATATGAACTACAGATGAGTCTTTGTTGCCATGCACCATTGTGGTTGGGGGAGAGTTTGTTACTCTTAGCATAACCTCAACTGACTGATACAAATGATTCCATTTTATGGAGGGCACCCACCACAACTTTCTGTGTAATCACATCCTTCCCTTCCAGCCAAACTATTGTTGCTTTGGTTCAGGTCACCATTACATTTCTTCTTGTGTTTTACAGAAGTATGTTATCTGACCATTCTTTCTTTGTTCCTGTTCCCCTCTGCTCGATTATCCACGTGGAGTCAGAGAAATCTCTACAGAATACAAAACTTATCATCTCCCTTTCCTCCTTAAAACTCTTCCATGCCTCCCTGTTGGTTTCACAATTGACCCCAACCTGTTCCCTGTTTCTCCAAAGCCCCTCCTTATTCAGCCCTAACTCCTGGGTCCCCACACTATCTTCCTTTCACACAGTCTGTTCCAGTCCTCACCTGTGAGCCACGGTCCTGCTCACCTTTCAGCCTCCACACTCGCTTCTCCGTCTTCCTCATTGTCTCCATGAGGCTGATTCTCACCCACCAAATGTCAGCTCCTGCTTTGCTTCCTCTGTATGTACTTCTCTCTCCACCCTTCTCTCGTGGACAGCCTTTTACCCCTTTCTTGGTTCTGAGGCACCCCGTGCTTGCTGCTATTCTTCCTTGTTCTTTTTTTTTCCTGTTTCTTCTAGGCCTATTGCAGAGCCCAGGAGACCTCAGGAGACCTTCAATAAAGTAGATGAATAAATGAATGGAGTAGAGAAATGAATGAAGTAGTCCTCATCTTTTCTGATATACACAGAGCTTTTAGCATGTTGGCCATGCTGATGTCAGAGCATGAAAGAAATATCAACAATTGTAAAGGTGTGAGGAGGAAATCCCAGGTCTGTCCAGCACTTTCTTGTCTTTGGATTCACTCTCAGGCAACAATTTTAACCAAGGATGGAGGGAGTTCCCTGAAAGATGCCATTCATTCCTGCTTCCCTCCCCTTTCCCTCCTCCCCTACAACAGCCCACTGCCTTTTTTTTTCTACGTGTCCTTCCAGGGAAGGAGAAGAGGGGTCAAGGAGTGACAGATAGGATAAAAGGGTTGAAAAGGGGCCCTCTGGGAATTCAGCGCACTGGAGCCATGTGGTCCAAGGAGAACTCGGGTGGGTGACTTAATGTGTTTTTAATTATATATAAGATCACGTGGATGCTAATAAGCAAGCAGCTGTCCTTTCTGCTCAGAAGGCCAGGGTCTGAGAGAAAGGCTTACCACGCCTCATGCAAGAGACTGACTGATCAAACATTATTCCTCAAGATTCTGCCAGGTATCTATGAGGGCTGCCCCCTGGCTGTGCTGGCGTGTTGTCTCATTAGGGCCCCAGAGCAGAGGTGAGCTGGGCAGACAACAGCCTCTGCACAGTGCCCAAAGGGCACACGCCACTCGCACATTTCATCATTACAGTTTTTGATGGACTGTGGCATCCCTGCGGTCTGCACCTCCGGGTCGGGTCCTGCCACGTCTGCCCTTGGGGGGAGCTGTGCCTCTTCTGTGTGTCTCAGTCTCCACACCTGCAACACGAAGGTGCTAACAACAAGGAGCCAACACATGACATGAGTGTGTCGTTATGATCCTTCCCAGTCAATCTTCCCTGCACTCTGAGAGGAAGCGTTGCGTTATCTTCCTTTCATTGACGGGGACACCCAGAAGGTTGTTACTAGAGCCAAGACTTGTGCCATCATAGCCCAAGCTCTGGGCCCAAGCCATCAACCGTCTGACTGCTTCTGCATATGCTCTTTGGCTAACCCCACTCACGCCCATCTACACTGCCCTCATAAGCTGCCTGGCAAACCCTACCCCTCTGTTGTACCACACCTGGACTCTACTTTAAACGCACTGTGTTCTTCTTGTTTTCTTATTGATCATTCTCTTCCCTAGAATATGACCTCCCCAAGGGCAGAGACCTAGATCTGTTTTATTCACTGAAGTATGTATTCTGAACACCCAAGAAGTGCCTGAGACTAAGTAGATGCTCAATGAATGAGTGAATGAAGGGCTGATGGTATATTGGAAGGAGGGCCCAGTGTGAGGGACTCTGTGTAATTGCCTAGAACCCCACGGGAGTCTCGGAATGTTACCAACTCCCAGCTACTGGTGCCAAACCTTGTCTTACAGGTCGAGCTAGCATCTGCCTTGAGGTTTTTCACCCTTCTGCGCTTTGCTTCAAAGGGCAGTTGAGGGCAAACAAGCAACAAAACTGCTATTATCATCATCATCGTCATCATCATCATTTTTATTTTCCATGGGGCTCGCTGGGGGAGGGGAGTTAGTATGGTGGCTCGCCTCCAGACCTGGGCTTCCCTGAGACTCCTGCTGAGTCTGAGCCCACGGACTGTGCTGTAAGGTGTCAGAGGGAGAGACATCCCCCACACGTCTCTCCGAGACTTTGCTTGACCCACATGTGAAACCCCATCCCACCAGTGACACAGGCATCCTCCTCTTGCTTGAGAACAAACGGCAGAAAGTTCCACGGTGTTTGATGGGACCAGAGGGAGGAGGAGAGTGTAAATTTCAGTATGAATTGATAACACTTAGTCAGCCACCTTCTAAATCAAGGGGTTTGCAAAATGTCCCTAAGGACCAGTCTAGAACTTGTGTCAACCTGGTTTTACACGAGGGCAGATCTGAGAGAATCAGGGGGTGGGGTGTGGGGAGAGGCCCTCAGCAGCCACAGGAAAGGGCTCTGGTCATCCTCTGGATGCCGACTGGGGGCACCCACTAAACATAGGTGAGGGCAGGTGCCTGGAGTGGTTTTCGGGTCAATGGAAATTCCAAGTTTGGAAAGTCACTTGGAAGGACGTTCAGTCTATTTTACACATCAGAGGTCACACTCCTCGACACCTATTATTGCACTGACTGTGCGGGGGCTCGGAGCCCCAGGCAGAATATGGGTCCTCCCTAAAGAGGGCAGCAGCTTCTCTGCTCCCAGCAGCCTTCGTTAGGAGAAGAGGGGAGAACGCCAGTGTTCGTTTTGTTCATAATTATTATTATTATATTTTATTTTATTCTATTCTATTTTTTATTTTATTCTATTCTATTTTTTATTTTATTCTATTCTATTTTATTTTATTCTGTTTTATTTTACTCTATATAAATTCAAGTTAGTTAATGTACAGTGTAGTCTTGGCTTCAGGAGTAGAACACAGTGCTTTATCTCTTACATCTGACACCCAGTGTTCATCCCAAAAAAGTACCCTCCTTAATACCCATCACCCATTTAACACACCCCCCAGCCTCCCTTCCCCCCAGCTACTCTCTGTTCTTTATAGCTAAGAGTCTTTTATGGGTTGCCTACCTGTTTTTATCTTAACTATGATTACATTTTTATGAGAAAGCTCCCAAACATTCGTGGCTGCCAACTAGCAAGATTTCAAGCCAGAGGAAGGCCAAGGCAGGAGACAGCAGGTGCAACACCGCACTGGCACTTTGCACTGCTGATCTCGTGTCACACTGCAAACTTTTCAGAGCAGCCTATTTCTCTCCCCATTTACAGTTGGCCCCGGTGGGGGAAAGTTACTTGCCAAGGATTACCTGGCGAGTAAGTGACTGACACCATTAACACACAAATCTTCCTGACTATGGTCACCCTCTTTCCGATTCACAACAGAACGTTTCCCAATAATGATACCTAACAATGGACTGATGATCTTTGTTCAATAATGAGCTCCCTGTTCCTCTGAGCAGTCAACCAAGGTCTAGATGGCCTTTCCCCAAAAATGTTAGGGAAAGCAAATCTTGTTTTGATAGTGAAATGAGACCAGATTACTTGTGGGATTCCTTCTCCCATTCTGACTCAGTATGTTTTAAAGGTCTGTAACCTTTGGCATACTAACCCCTGTCCCCCACATTTACTTTGAGTGGGATTCATCAGGAAAAGTCTACCTTGAGTGTAGAATTTGTATATCCAAGGGCATGATGGGGGTTTGGGTGCAAAAGTAGTATATTAACTCCTAATGATTTGTTTTTTTAAATGTAGATTTTCTCGCTGTTCTCAGTCCTTTGAAGTATGAGTCTGCGAATGCCTAGAGAGTTCACCTTACAGTTTCCAGTCTTGTAAATTCGTGTCAGTGGTAGCAATTACACCTCCAAGTAGCTGACAGCCTCTTAGAAGGAAACCAACAATACATGCATACTGTATTTTATATTGAAATCACTATAATTATTATTTCTAGAAAATAATGTGTCTGAATAAGGTTGACTAGAAAATGAATCATAAAACAAGATAATAATATTAAATAGACCACATTAAATTATTTCTGGAACAAGATGAGAGATAGATAACTAGCTTGCTACACAGACAGATAGAAACAGCTACAATAAAAAGTAAATATATACAGCAATTTTCAATATGCATTGCTTTTTTTTTCTTCCGCATTTTCTAGTTAATGTAATCAATGCAACAAATCTGGGCTTTGCTTTTGCTTAATTTATAGAGAGCCGGGCATTATGTTAAGGATTTTGATGCCAGGATCTTAGTGAGGTCCTCACAAACAATCATGTGAGAGAGGCATTATTGATATTTCTATTACTAATATTATTCCATTTTAAGGGTGAGAATCCAGAGCCTCTGAAAGGTTCAATACCTTAAACAAAGGCACTTGGCTGGTTGAACTAACCTTAGGAGCAATATCTTTTAACAAGCCTTCCCTCTCTTTTTTTTTTTGAAAACGTCACGCTATACCAGAAAAGACAAAACATTTTTTTATTGAATTGCTAGTAGTTATACATGGATGTTAAGGCCACACGGGTGTACAGAATCACCAGATTTAATGGGACACCAAGAGCATTCTGAAAGTGACCTGACTGATTCTCTGGAGCGATGCCGCCTGTCATGTATGGGACCAGAAGCCTCTGATATTGAAAAATAATCAAGCATTTCTTAAAATTACCTATTGATCATTTTAATCGGCTCTAAGATGTGCAACTTTTGAGATATTAGACATCCAGTAAATATTTGTTGAATGAATTAAGCAAACAGAAAACTACCCTTACACAGTGAGCGCTCTGGAAAATCGATGCGATGGAAGGCAGACCCGGTCCTCCTCCTCCTGTGTGCCTCCTGAGTGTCAGCCGGATGAAGAGACACAGACAGCAGGGTCCAGGAGGGCCCGAGCACAGGAGCTTCTGTCCCTGTGGGTTTGGGGTGCGTCGCAATGCAGGTACATGGATGTGTTCATCCAACCATAAGCTCTCTGAACCTCTTACAGTCAGAATTTTACAGAGGCCTCTCCAAGTGGACATAATCAATTATTAACTCCATTTGCAGTCCCTCTCCTCTCTCTGGAGGATGGGGATGGGGCTGAAAATTCCAAGCCCCTAATCGTGGTTTATCCTTCTGGTGACCAGCCCCCACCCGGGAGCCACCAGGAGCCCAAGCAGATTTGCCTCATTAGAACCAAAGACATTAATATGTCACCGAAGAAATTATAAGAGTTTCAGGATCTCTATGTCAGGAACCAGTGGCAAATACCAATATATATATGACCAATAGATGAGATGGACCTAGAGCTAGAGATAGAGATATAAATATAGTATCCCACATATAGGGATTGCTATTGTCGTGTAAAGTATTTAATCTATCAAAGGGTTGTGCTTTATTTTGACCACCGGTGGGTACTCTACCCTGGAACTACCATGTTGGAGTGAAATCCAGAGTTGCCGTGGATGTCAGCGAGACAAGAGCTCCGTTGGGAAGCTTGCAATATCTCAAGCAGCATGGACTTTAGTTGGGCCAACTGCAGACCAGTGCTCAACCCCGCTGTGAGCTGTGGGAAGCTCCTTCCTCCCAGTGTGTCGCTACCCTCATCCAAAGAGTGGAGAAATGGAATCTTAAAGTGTTCTTCTAGGCATCGCTTAAGATCTTACATTTACTTTTTTTTTTTTACTAATTCTTAAACTTTTTCCCTACTTCTTTTCACAAATGATATGAAGTGCATAAATGATATGAAGTGTATTACATAATATGTAAAACAAGGAATAAACATTGAAAACAAACAGTATTTTAAAAGAAATGATTACTGTCTTGAGTCACATGGTACCTGGCCCAATTGGCATCTCTCCTCTTGCCAGGTCTGTTAGTGACAAACCCATCACTTAATCAGGATATTAAAAATATGTCTGGAAATACAGATGGATGAAGTCTGTCATCTAACTCTCCTGCTCACCACCCACCTGAAAACACAGGACAAAGGGGACAGGAAAGTACCAAGATAGGATTCTCTCTTTCCTCCATGATCCTGATAGCCTTGCCATCGGACAGGAAGATGTGAGACCTTAGCTTCAGTCATTTGTGAATCTTTCCAAACTCCCGTCATTTGTTCCGGATTCTGGAAACCATCCACATCTTCATGTCCCACCTTGGCCACGCCCTACTCTCTACATTTTCAGTTAGGCCTTTACAACTTCCAAACTCAGCTGATATACACTACATATCTTTGGAGGCTCCGTCATGTGGGCAACAGATTGCTGCCAGTCTTTTTCGTGATGAGTTTCAAAGAGGGATAAAAGAAGTCCACGCCCTCAGTGATTACTTGTCTCCCTGCACTATCTTCATTTCTAGTGCTTTATAAGGGCTCTGAGAAGGGACTCTTAAAAGGAGAGTACAGATTTCACATTTCCAAATTATGTGGCAATTCCTGATCATGGCTTTTGGATATCATGGCCTCCTCTACTCATCTACTATACAAATGTATCAGACACAAAGAAAAATGTTATCTGGAAACATTAGGCTTCAAATCAGCTTGATCTAAACTCAACAGATGACTCACCATTTGAACTTTGGCTAAAATGTGGGAGATTGGGGTCCCAATCATATGTGAACTTCTACAGAAAGGCTGTGGGAGGCTTAGGGACAGAAAGACACTTAAGAACACAGAGGGACAGGAAGAGGCTCTCTGCCTCTTACAGAACAGGGCAAGAAGAGAGAAGCAAAATGGCGGCCACCAGCCAGAGGGAAATTTCAGCCCTTCCTGAGGCCATAGAGCTGGTGGTAAGTAGGATACACAGGCTCTCACTCTTATTAAGCTTAGGTCTGTCTGGAAGGTCAGGTATTAAAACAGGGAAATAGGGAACGTGAGAAGAGAAATGATGTTTTTATAGGAAGAAGCAAAATAGATTTCATGCTTCCTGGACAAGAAGAGGGAAGAGTCCAGGCCTCTAAGAGGACTAAACTGTTTTCTTTGGTCTCTGATGAGGTTTTACCCTCCCATTCCTGTGCCAGGACAGCTTGGCATAGTGGACAGTCACCATGGGCTGGAGTTTGAGAGCATGCTCCATAAATGCTGTGCCTTCCTTAGACACATTCATAGCCACAATTACTTCTTTAAGATCCGCTTTCCCATCTAGAAGGCATTCTGTGTGCTGTAGAATGTTCTGCATGTATCCAAAGCTTATTTGATGGGTATTTCAATAATATTTATTACCTATACATGAGTGGGAAATCGTTCCAACTCAAACTAATTGAGCACATAATTGATTGGCTAGGGACGAGTTCCACCATTTTGCCAGAAGATAGGAAAGGATATTGAAATATGTGAAAAAGAACTTTAGAGATCATCCCAACACACACTTTCATTGGGAAAATATGCCAACTTGTGACAACACCCCGGCTCAAGATTTATCTAAGACCCACTGGTAGCCATGCTCATCTGGTCAACACGCAAAGTCTTTAAATCAGAAGAATATTATTTATCCAAGGACTTAGGAAGACCAATTTTATATAAAATATAAAAGAAGAGAATAGTACTGTCAGGTTCGCAGGAGATGGGGGTTGGATGAAATGGGTAATGGGGGTCAAGAGATACAGATTTCTAGTAATAAAATAAATAAGGCATGGAAATGTAATGCACAGCATGCTGACGATAGTCCATAATATTGCATAGTTGAAAGCTGCCAAGGGGGTAAATTTAAATGTTCTCATCACAAGAAAAAAAGTAGCCTTGTATGATGATGAATGGTAACCACACATATTGTGATCATTCTCAGTATAACAAATATCAAATCATCGTGTTGTACACCTAAAACTAATATAATGTTATATGTCAATTATACTTCAATGAAAATATGTTTGGTTTTATTCATTAATTTTATCTCTGCTAAAGATATTACTAGGTAAAGAAATATAACTAATGTTGCATGACATAGAATATAAAATTAATAAAATTGATTAAAATCTAGGAAAAAGGGATGTCAGTGCACAACCACATTTTACTTCAAAAATATTATGAAAAATACTCAAATTATTTTTTTTCAAAAGTTATTAGAAAACACTGGGGTTTGGTAATATGCCATTATGGTTTAATAGTTATAAATATAAGAAAATACAATTAACTGAGAAAAATGTAAAGAATAATTATAATAATCACATTGAATAATCTAGGAAATAACACCATAATATTATTAAGAGTGACATTTTTGGGGGGTGCCTGGATGGCTCAGTCGGTTGAGCACCCAACTCTTGATTTCAGCTCAGGTCATGATCCCAGGGTTGCGGGACTGAGCCCCACATGGAGCCTGCCTAAGATTCTCTCTCTCTCTCCCTCTGTTCTTCTGCCCCACTCATGCTTTCTCTCTCTTTCTAAAAAAAATTACATTTTTGAAAAACCCTTTTAGAGTTTACACATGTAAATGGCCCATCCATACCTCAAAATCTACCTTTGTGACTGGGGCATTTTTGTTCTAGTTATGCCAAAAACCAAATGGAGGCTTGATCGAGCTCTGTGATTTTCCAAGAGTCTCTTGGAAAATTACTGAACAGGTGAAAATATATCAGAAGGTACAGACTTCCAGTTATAAAATAAATGTCATGGGGATGCAGCGTACAGCACAGAATCCATAGGTAATAATAATATGTCGCATAATTAAAAGTTTCTACAAGATTCATTCTTTAAACCCTCATCACAGAGAAAAAAAACAAAACAAAACAGACCTTTGTAACTACATACGGTGATGGATGAAAACCAGATTTATTCTGGTGATCATTGTGTTTTATATATATATATATCCAATCACTTTCTTCTACACTTGAAAGTACTATTGTGTTATATGTAATTATATTTATTTTTTGTAAAGCACTCCTGAGTTGTATTTTTTGGTTTTAAGCCTAGAATTTGGAGGAGTTTGCTGCTGTTAGTTGTTTCTAAGTTGCATAATGGTTTACTAGTACTTGGGAACTAGAGGGAATTGGGGTCTGTTGGGGAGCTCTCTTTAGTCACTGGAAGAGGTCAAAAAGCCAATGTTTCCCCAGAAATTCCATTGACCAGAACTGTGTCACTTGACTGCACCCTCTGCCAAGGAGGCTGGAATGTGTCTCTGGCAAAGCAAAATTAATGGACCCAACTGGCCAATTACTGATCAAGATCCACCCACTGGACAATCCTGGGGGGCTCAGTCAGTGGAGCATCTGACTCTTGATTTCAGCTCAGGTCATGATCTCACAGTTAGTGAGTTCGAGCCCTGCATCAGGCTGCTCACAGTGACAGTGCAGAGTCTGCTTGGGATGCTCTCTTTCTCCCAATATCTCTGCTTCTCTCTCACCCTCTCTCTCTCTCTCTCTCTCAGAATAAATAAGCTTTTAAGATTCACCCCCTGAGATTGAGTGCATTGCTGTCACAAACAAAGCTGTAGTGGACTAATCAAAAAGAGGTGGC
This sequence comes from Suricata suricatta, assembly GCF_006229205.1. Classification (NCBI taxonomy): domain Eukaryota; kingdom Metazoa; phylum Chordata; class Mammalia; order Carnivora; family Herpestidae; genus Suricata; species Suricata suricatta. The sequence continues at coordinate 5,854,861 of NC_043708.1, read as the reverse complement.
CCGGTGGTATTGGGGTAGTAGCCACCAGTGACTTCCACAGACAGCCTTCATTTGTGGTCCTCAGAGTCCCTCTGTTCCTGGTTACAGAGCTTTCATGTGGCACATTCTCAGGGGGTGAGCATGAACTACATTGAAATCATAGGAAAAATTAAATCCAGGGGCCTGGCATGTCCAAGGGCACCTGCTGCCTGGAAGATAACATGGCAATATTTGCAGCAGGCATTTTTGGAGGACTATGGTGGGTGCCTCACATGAGGTTTATCATTTCTCCAAATTTACTCACTGCCTTTGGTCTGGCCAACCCTCCCTTCTCTACTGGATGACCCCTTGCCTCCTGTAGGGACTCAGCTCAGACACTCATCCACCACTGAGCCTTCCTGGCCCCCGCCCGCATCTCCCAGTGCCAGATGCTTCTCCTTTGTTCCCCACATGTACCCGAGTTTTACTCCCTTCTCTCTACTCCCCCCCCATTCCTTTATAAATATCAAAACCTTTTTTTTTCTAGTCTTGTCTTTTTTTCTTAAACATCTGCCCTCCTCTTCTTCCTGCCCAACTAGATAATGCTCGCCTAGAAGAGAGGGACCCAGTGGCCTCTGGTTTTGTCTCTCAGCAGGTGGCCCCTGACACAGCACATAGGAAGGGCTCAGGGCCTGCCTCTGCTGCACCGCTCAGACTAACCTGCCTACAGTCAGTAAGAAGTTCGGATCGGAACCACAATCCTCATCAGTCTGTCCCATTCAGACAACACTGCCTTGCCCCTGAGGGTACCCCAGGTCAGAGGGAGACTAAAAAGCAACACGGGGTGTCAGACACAAGCAGAGCCACTGAGCATGGGCAGAGAGGACTCTGTGCACCTTGCCTTCCTTAACTCCGAAGCCATCATCACGACGATTGTCCCCATAGCTTGCATGTTGAACTCCACGTCTGTCCCCTGATCTGTGCCACTGGGCCCCTCCCCCCCATGCCAAGTCCTGTCCCTAGCCACAGTGATGCTTTCCTCCCTGGTTCCCGATTTCCCATGCTCCACTGGCCTGGGATTGAGTGGCAGCTCAGTTCCGGAAAGCAGGTGTTGTGGAAGTGAAGCGAGCCCCGCAGACAGCGCATTAGGTAGCATCCGTCCCGAGGGACCCCCAAGGCTCCAGGCTTTCGCACTCCCAACTGTTCCTCTGAGGCGCGGGAGGGCCAGGCCTGCCCGGCCCTGACCAGATGTTTGGGAACGTCGCCAGGCTGCAGCAAAGAAAATTGCTGTTAACTTCTCTAAGGTGTAATAAGTATTAATGAAGCCCCTTTCTCATGTTTTTGTTTACAAGGAAAGGCTCAAATCGAAGGTGGCGGGGGGCAGCAGTGTGTACCAGAGGGTGGGCCTCAGGCGCGGGCGGTGAGCACTGCCCAAGGAGCCCACGGAGGCAGGTCTGGGTCCCTGTGCTGCCACTGACTTCCTTGATATCCTGGAACTGCTCCTTAGCATTCCTGAGTTTTGTTTCTTCTGCTGTAAAAACGAGACAGGGAAACCAGGAAAGCTCAGATGTCTGGCTCAGAGCCATAAAATGATGGAAAAAGTGAGACTTTACAGGTGCGGCTTCTGAGCAGGCCTGGCAGATTCTTAGCGCTCAGGAGACCTTAGAGCCCAGAGCCTACGCCCTGGCTTTCCCAAGGGGCAGGCTGAGCCCGATGGGGCACCTGCGCTTGGGTGGCCCTCACAGATCACCATCTGGGGACAGAAAGCCAGACTCAGACCCACAGCCCTGGGTCGGATCCACTCGGCACCTTCCAGACCACTGGTTTCCCAGCCTGCACCTCACGGCCGAGCCCAGCTCACAGAGAGAGGGAGAGAAGGTTCTGTGTGAACTGCTCAAGAGCGAAACTTGAAAGGAGGTGAGCCGAAACTTGAAACGAAACGCGCTGACTGCGTCCTGGCCCAGAGGAAGCTGTGGGCTGGCCGGCCTGAGACCCGGGTCTGGAGCCCTGGCCAGCGCCTTTGATGGGGCCCTGCGACTGCGCCCCGCTCAGCAGTTTCGGACGGTTTCGCCCCCGACCAAGCAACAGTCAGGCCAGACTTCCCGCGAAGTACAGAGCTCACATGAACGCCCAGCTCAAAGTGAAACATGGGGCAGTGAGAATTCTCACAGCCTGAAACCAAACAGTGGGGGTCAGGGGGGAAGACATTAGACACATTCCCTCCAGCTTCACCCAAACCGGTCCCTACCACTCACTTCCACCTTCCAGTCTACCTCGACTTTGTAGGTCACAGTGATCTAAAGGCAGGCTCCGGAAGAAGCCCTGGGACCCAGAGACCAGGGCTGAGATCCTGCACCGTATTCAGTGCTGTGAACCCTCAGGCTAGTGACTTAACTTCTCTAAACCGCAGAGTACGGGGAAGTGAAGGCTGCTTACAGGCTGCTAATGACAGTGTGACAGCAGACACACACTGTCCATCTATGTGCCACTCTGCTGTGTGACTCTGACTTCGTATCTCTTTCACCCCTTTGTAGAGCATTATCACATCCACATCCTCACCATCGTCACTATTTTAACAGCTTTGTTGAGATCTCATTCACATACCCTAAAATTCACCTGTTCCTAGTTCTTTGTTTTATAGATGAGAAACTGAGGTTCAAAGGAGTCAAGTTCAGAACCCGTCTTGTGGCATAGACACTTTCCTGTATGCTTTTTCTGTAAAGGCAAATATCTCCAACTTTTTGTCACAACTGCTCAACTCTGCCCTCAAAGCCACATGGCAATGTAGACAATGGGCATATAAATGGGTGTGGCTGTGTGCTAATAAAACTTTATTTAAAAAATAGGTGATAGGTGGAATTTGCTGGTCCCTGGTGCATGGAGTCCTCTGCAATGAATTTAATTCATTGCGCCCATTGTACAAAGCCCCCACAACCTGTCTCTGACTTCTCCCAGCACCCTGACCTCCTTGCAGTGACTGGGTCCTTCAGGGACCTTACCCCTCTCCGCCCAGGTATGCACAAACTCTTCTCTTCCTATAAGGTCCTCCCTCTTCTTGCCTGTCTGGCCTCCTTTTTCCGTTTTGGTCTCAGATGAAAGGCTGCTTCTTCAGAGCGCCTTTCCCGACCACCGGCAGAAGGAGCTCCCCTCACCAGCCTTGCCTGTCTCCTTCAAAGCACTCTGCTAGCAATCCTTTGACTAATTTGTGCCTTTACTAGTTTTTTCATTAGTCTCCCTCAGGAGTGTAAAGGGGCCATGAAGGCAGATGACTCTTGTTCCACAGCCTCTAGTGACTGATACACCCTATGTATTGGCCAAGTGAACAAAAGGCGAGGCCCAGGCCCTTCTGGATGCGATGGTCTGTGCTCTGAGCCTCTTCCTGCAACAGTAATCTCATGATCAGCCCTGGAAGAGCCCCTGGGCAGAGGAGGTGCCAAGAGCTACTCTTCATTCCTGGGTCCTTTCTCCCCTGCCAACTGGTAGAAGACCTGCATCTTCAAATGGTGTCAATAGCTTAAGTGACATGAGCAAAAAAGTTGGAAAAGCACTCAGTTTTCATCCCCCATCCTTCCCTTCCCAGTTTTCTAGGGAGCTGGGGAGATGGTCTGGAACACGGGCCTAAAGCTGTGAGCAGATGTCTTCCAAAGACCCAGCCAGAGGAAGACCTCACTCCTCTCCGGCTCGGGGGTCTGTAGAGACCATTCTGACTCCCAGTACAGCCCCCGGCCCTTCTCTCCCCTGCAGGAGAGAAGTGAGGGCACCATGCCTGGCTTTTTGTCCACTTCTAGCAGGTTGTCAGAACTACCATTTTGTCCCGGACACATTTAGAAATTGTGCCCGTGCTCACTGTTTTTGAGAAGCTCTTTCCTTTGCTGGTTCGTTGAAAACGGCTTGAAAAACCAAAGGCGGCCTGCCAATTTCCCTAACCCTGAATAAGACAAGACAAAACAAAACAAAACAAAAACAACCCCCAACCAACGTGTTTAAAATGCAGTCATTCACTTCCACTTTGTCTCTGAGTACCAGTCAGCAGAGATTTTGTGCAAACTCTGGATTGGTGGCCCTGAGCACCATCCTGCTCAACACCAGGAAACAAAGGCACATCCTTCTCCGAGGATGGAAGTGAGGCTCTGGCCAAACTCCACGCTCGGGGGTGTGTTCAACCGGGCACCGGAAGGTGAACAGATATGTGTGAGTGACGGATGCTCTGCAAACGTCCAACCTTGTTGATCCAAATTGGCAAACAGGGTGAAGACTGGCGAGCACTGGAATCCTGTCTGGAATCATATAGCTCCTCAGGTCTGAATCCTGGCGTCATCACTTACTCCCAGGCACACATTAGCTAAGTGTTTAAATCTCTTGGATCTTTCAATTTTCTTTAAGCTAAGCAGGAATCGCAATTCTTAAAGCCTGCAGGCTGACTTCGGTGAATAGAGGCGTAGCACCTTTATGGAGTCCGTACATGTCATCTCTTATAAGGCCTTTAATAAAGGCAAGCAAGTGTTATTATTCCAGCGTTTTCTCTAGCATGTGGCCTTGGCTGTGTAGAGTTGCCTGCACATCGTGCATACAAAATACCCCATATGTTTGATGTGAGCTCCGGGGTCTGCGACCAACCGTGATTTAAAAAGCAGATGTTATTAATCTTCTAAATACTGCACACCAGCCATGATGTCATTTAGGACTGACAATGGATGGGCTGCCTGGTTCCCTTTTGGAGATAATTATTTTGAAGCACTAGGAGAGGCTGTTTGTTTTTTAAGAGAGTTGGGGCCAGTTTGCCTTATGAGAATCCAGTGGCAGCCTGTAATGAAAACATGAAAATAAGCACGGGCCCCAAAGCCCAGGGCTGAGCAGAAATTCAAGGTAAGAACACTGCAAATCACAACAAAGCTCAGTGTGGACCCCTGAGTACCTGCCTGTGACCTACAGGGAGGGGCGGAGAGGATGCAGGCACCAGGTCCCTGGGAAATCTCACAGTTGGAGGGCACGCTTAATAGTGCCAAAGAACATGTCTCACCAAATCCAGACTTTGGAATAATGAGGGGGCTATTTCCAGATCCATCTCAGCTAGAAAAAAGTTTCTATTATCAACGACCATGGTAGGAGGTGTCCTACCTCTCAGAGCATCACAGAAACTTAGCGCAATGAATGTTAAGTATGCACCTGCCATGGCTCCGATACCAGGGAGATAGAGATGGCTGCACATGCATGTGTCATACCCACAAGTGCTCAGAAACAAGTGTAAACCATGTAGAGGGTGTGATGGGCATCAGTGATCCAAGCTTCCTCCAATAACAACAATAAGCAGAGAATAAAAAAATACACATACATAAAAACAGGGATGACCAGAGAGACAGGGGAAAAGGAAGGGGAGGAGGAGGAGGAGGAGGAGGAGGAGGAGGAGGAGGAGAAGATTGATGACCCCAAAAGTTCACCAGGCTGTGGTACAATCAAATCTCACATGTATGGTTAATAGTGGTGAAAAATGGCACAACAGTATTGGAAAAAATTTTGGCAGTTTCTGAATGAACTGAACACACATCAATTCTGCCCCCCCACCCCAAAATTCCTGTCTTAGGATTACCTAGTAAAAAAAATAAACTTTACAAAAATAATTGTACAAAAATATTCATAGTACATTTACTCATAAAGGCCCCACACTGGAAACAGCACAGGGATCCATAAAGACATTAACTGTTCCACACACAGTGCTGTGTTTGCACAAAGGGACACCCCACTGACACATGACATGACAGGGACCGATCTCAGAGATCACTGAGGTAACAAAGGAGGACATATCGCATCATTTCTTGGACACACAGTTCTAGAACAGTCCACATGAGTGTGAGGTGGGAAAAAACAAAATGATAGTTGTCTTCAGGGTAAAGGTCAGTAGAGACCTGGAAGGGGTATGGGGGAACTTTCTGGGGTGCTGGGAATGATTGATGTTTTGATAATGCTTTTGGTTGCATGAGAGTATGCGCTAATTAAAACTCATTAGATGAGGTTCCGTAGCTCAGGGGTTAGAGCACTGGTCTCATAAAACTCATTAAATGGTACACTTAATATTTATCTGTTTCATTGAATGTAGATTTTTACCTTAAGAGGAAACAATAAGAGCCATAAACAAACATAATGGGGAAAACAGTATTTTTCAAAATTTTAAAATAAATGTTTGGGAGAGCACAAGTTGGGGAGGATCAGAGAGAAGGAGACAGAGGCTCCAAAGCAGGCTCCACACTGACAGCAGTGAGCCCAATTAGGGACTTGAGCTCATGAACCATGAGATCATGACCTGAGCCCTGAGCCAAAGTCAAATGCTTAACCGACTGAGCCAGCTAGGTGTCCTGAAAAAACGATTTTCTACCAAGCAAGGCTTTATTATATTATTGAACGAATGCCTACACTTGAGAAAGAGATGGATTCAGATTAATTTTAAAGGCATAGGATACATGTGTTTATCATATTGTGCACAGCATAAGACATTTTGAAAAAAATTAGGAAATATTTCTCAGTATTGGAAGCAATTATTCCATAAAGCACAGAAGTCACTCACATTCCTCAGGAATGAAAAATCCTCAAAAACCAACTGAAGCATCCCCTCTGAGTGTCCTCTACTGTGGATGCAGAAAGACTCTAGTAAGAACTGTTATTTTCAGGACAATGGAGAAAATGGGAAGATTCTTTTAGTTTTTCTTTTTGTTTTCAAACATGTGATATTGTATCTTTAGCATAAATTAGTTCTTTTTTAAATTTACTTATTTAGGGGCACCTGGGTGGCTCAGTAGGTTAAGCGTCTGACTCTTGATTTTAGCTCAGGTCATGATCTCACGGTTTGTGAGTTCACACCACATCTGACTGCAGTGATATCTCGGAGCCTGCTAACGATTCTCTCTCTCTGTCTCTTTGCCCCTTCCCTACTTGCACACACTCTCCCTCTCTCTCAAAATAAATAAAAACACTTAACAAATAAATTTGTTTATTTAAATTCAAGTTAGTTAGCATACAGTGGAGTGTTGGTCTCAGGAATAGAATGTAGGGATTCATCTCTTGATACGACACCCAGGGCTCATCCCACCAGGGGTCTTCCTTGATGCCCATCCCCCATTTAGCCCATCCCCGCACCTCCCCTCCAGCAACCCTCCAGAGAACCCTTTGTTCTCTGTATTTAAGAGTCTCCTATGTTTTGCTTCTCTCTTTTTTTTATCTTGTTTTTCCTTCCCTTCCCCTATGCTCATCTTCTGTGTTTCTTAAATTCCACCTATGACTGAAATCATATATTTGTCTTTTATTGACTGACTTACTTCACTTACCAAATTCCACCCACATTGTTGCAAATGGCAAGATTTCATTCTTTCTGATGGTGGAGTAATATTTCATTATATACAATATATATACACCATGTCTTCTTTAGCCATTCATCAGTCCTTGGACATTTGTGCTCTTTCCATACTTTAGCTATTGTTGATAGTGCTGCTACAAACATTGGGGTGCATGTGCCCCTTTAAGTCAAGACCCTTAAACCTTCCAAAGAGGAAGAACAAGCAGGTGGCAGCCACTGCATGGAGACGTCATGAGGCATGGGTTTCTCGGGGATCTAGAAGGTGGTAGATCAACATATACAGAATTCCAAGGGTAGGGTAGTCAGCACAGAATCCCATACCTGGTTGCCAAACCACAAACCAAGGGGGAAGTTTGAAAAGAACATTTTGAGAAATGTGCTCTCTGCCCTTTTTCTAGGAATGACTAGAGAGTGTGTGCTCAAAACAAGACCAGTATAGCCAAGAATCAGGGAAATCTGGAAAGCTGAGGAAGGGGAACCAACACAGGGAAGCAGTGCAGGGAAATCCCAGGATCAGGAAAAAGGAAAGCTGTAGGCTGACATCTGTGTGGTTTACAGAAGAGAAGTTTGAGACCACACAGGGGCACAGACAGTTACAGGAAAGTTGTTCCCTAGAATAAAATAAAACAGAGAGATACCTTACTAAATCAGAGGAGCATGTAGAGGAGAGATTTTGGGGCTGAACCGATGCTAAGTATACAAAACCAAAGAAATAAGCATCAATAGATGAGGTCATGCTTACTCAGTGGGACGTCAGGAGGAGGGAGGCACAGTCCCCACAATCACTGCACACTGATGGCTCTGGGAGGATATCACTGACACAGTCATCATGACACAATGTTAAATACTGCTTCAGATCAGACCTGAGCTGCATTTTGGGAATGGAGACACATGAAATGTGTGTATTCATGAGTGTGCACAGAGACCGTTCAAAGACACAGAGTTCATTTCATATGGTGGGAGGTTCATAGGTAAAGCCTGAAATGCATATAACACATGTAGCTTTATTAACAGGTTATCATAAACATAGAAAGATAAGTAACAGACAAAACAGCTAAATATTTTTAAATGTCGGCATCGGGTATAGAGAGAGGTAGGGCAGAGGTTTGCTTTCTCTACCAAAATGCTTCTAGTTCTGAGGATTAAATCATGTATGTGCATGGATGGATGGATGGATGGATGGATGGATGGATGGATGGATACATAGATACATAGGTTCACAGATACATAGAGAGGTGATAGATGGATAGATATTTGGTTTTTTAAAACTCTAATTTAGACAAAGTGCAAAGCAACGAGGAACCATCACCAGGTAACCAGACCCAAGCCCTGAGCTTAGAGAAGATCTGAGAAGGGCCTGTGGCTAGGCCAAGACTTACAGGTTCCTGAAAGGTGTTAGGTCAGGCAGGAGGGGAAGGTGCAGAGAATTCAGGGTAAGAAGGACAGGGAAGACGCTACAGACAGAGGGAGTCTATTCTGTGGCCAAAGGGCTGTCCCTCCATGGAGAAAGGGCTCCAGAGGAGGGGTGTCCCCTTAGAAGTTTATTTTTTATTTCATGGAGACCATCCTCTCTGTGTAAAACGGAGAACTCCAAAGAAGGAGAATTCTCAGTACCGATACTCAAGGCCCTGGGACAAGCCATGGTCTAAGGAGGGATCTAGAGGAGCATTGGCAAACTTCATAAGACGTGAACAGCAGAGGGATATCCAGACAGAGCCAGAAAAGGGACGTCCTCCAGAGTGACACCTGCCAGGAAGTCTCCCAGATGCTCGTGAAAAGAGCTCAATGCAAACCCACAATGTGTCATTGTGTTATGCAATTTTGCCTCATGACTCTGCACATCTGTGCTATAGAAGCATCAGTCTGTGGGTGTGCACCCCTCATTTCCAAGTGGCTAGCAGGCCTTGGCATAGGCCTCTGGGTGGCTTGATGGAGCCTGAGGTAGGGAAGCACTGAGGTCCCAGTAACCATCCCAACAGATTGTGAGAGGGCAATTAGGCAGGGTATGAATCCTGTTCAGTCAGCGAGTCTCCAAGGAATCAAATATATGCTTGAAGTCGCACAGCAAGGTAGTGGGTGGTGGAAATTTTACCCAGTCACTAAGATGCCAGATTAAGCAATTCCTGCCCTACCCCCACTACCTCCGCCCTGGGTGAGTGCCAGAGGACCTGATACTAAGTACCTTTGTGTTGTAGGCAGCACAACACAATATATATGTGTACCATATGCATAACAGTACCTCCAGGTGGTCATAATCATGCCCATTTTACAGATGTGGAAACTGAGATCCAGTGACCCAAAGTGTCGTCCACAGGTCTAAAGCTAAGGGCTTCTGGCTCCTTGTCAAGCTCTGTATCTTAGGTGGTTCTTTGAAGCCCCTGCCTCTCTGCTAATGTCCTTGATGCCCCCATAATTCACGCTCCCCACATCTGCACATAACTGAACTGATCCTCCTACAAAGGCTTCCTTCAACCACCTTCCACTATTGTCTCCCTTGGTCACGGATGCTAAGAATCTTTTTTTAATGTTTATTTATTTATTTTGAGAGGTGAGGAGAGGGGCAGAGAGAGGGAGAGAAAATCCCAAGCAGGCTCTACACTGCCAGCTCAGAGTCTCATGAGGGGCTCAAAGTCACATAACCATGAGATCATGACCTGAGCTGAGATCAAGAATTGGATGCTTAGCCAACCGAGCTGCCCAGGTGCCCCTAGATGCTAAGACTCTTAAGCAAGCTGAGTGTTGGCCATGTGAGACAGCTGGGTTGCAGAGAGGTCTGGGGAGGAGTAAGAGAGGGGGACGGAGTGGGTGGGGGGCAGAGAGAAGGAGCAGTGCCTCACACATGTTCGTGGTGAGCAGGCGTTCCTCTACCAATGGAGTCCAGCGTGTCTCAAGCAAACACCTGTGCAGAGTGGCCACAGCCCAGTCCCCAGATTGTCCTGAAAGTCTGCTGCCATGGCCCCCCTCCCCAGAAACCAGAGTGGCTCTGGAGAAGCATGGCCACCAGCATAGCAGTCCAAAGTCCCTCTCTCCTTTGAGGACAACACATCCTCCAGCTGTCAGGTGGGTATTCAGACTTGCTAGTCATCCACGAGGCAATTCACCCCTTCATTTTTTTAGCTCATCTCTTGCCTCACTGTGTCCCCTCAATAGAAAGTCAGTCATTCTCTAACCTGCACTCCTGAAGACAAGTCTCCTTTCAGATTTCAGAGTTGGGAGGGGATCGTTGTGTAAGGTGGCTAGCAATTGGATCCCAGTGACTGGGGGCACCACACTCACAACCACTGGACTTGCCAAAGTTCAAGGATGCCATTTGGCACACAGGCTGTAATCTGCTGCTGGCATTTGCACTGACAAATAATCGGTATGTGTAAGAAAGTCATTCAATAATGATGTTGTACACGCAAGAGCCTTGACTTTAAGAAACAATTTCCACACTACTCCTGGCAGCTGGAGAATCTGGTAGGACACACACACTGCATGCTGTAGGGACAGGACGGTTAGGGTTTATGGCACATGTGATGGGTGGCCCTCAAATCGACTAGACAGGTAGGTCCCTCTATGTGACTACATTTCAACCTCACAGTAACTCCATTGGGTAGTTTAATTTTCTTTCGAGAGAAAAAATAAGACTAAAGAAGGTGGGTCATTGGCTGAGTTAGGATTCAAATCCGACTCTGGATTTTTCTCTCCATATTCCAAAACTTTCAAACTTTTTTTTTGCTCTTCCCCCAGTAAAAGTGTAGGTTCACCTGAGGTTTCTAAAGTAGATTCAGAAATAGACTCCAAAGCATATAAGCAATTACTATGCACCAGGCACTATGATAACTCATCCGGTCTTCACAGAGAGTCAGGACATCAAAATCATTATTCCTCCTCCTTCTCACTCGGGGAACTGAGGCACAGAGAGGCTGGGTGGCTTGCACACGGTCATACGATGAGTTAGGGCACAGCTGGGATTTGAACCCAGGCAGCCTGGTTCCCAAGCACCGCACAAGGCTACTCAGCAAATCGGAATGTGATAAAGGAACCTCACCCACCCTGCTTCCAGAAAGGAATTGTTTTTCAGGGTTATAAACTCTGTTGTGCTTCACCCATGCCATTTCCTGAGCTAAGGCACAGAGAGCATGATAAATGTTGGCTGTATCGGCTTCTGTGGCTGCTGTAACAAACTACCATGACCTTGGTGGCTTAAACAATAAGAATGTATTATCTTACAATTATAGATTAGAAGCCCAATGCTTCATAGATGAGGAAGTAAGGCTGCCTTTCTGGGCGTGGGGGTGGAAACTGAGGGTGGAATTTGTTTCTATGCATTCTCCAGCTTTGAGAGGACATCTGTACTTGGGCTCCTGACCCTGCCTTCTTTTTCAAAGCCAGCAGCACAATGTGGCTCTCATGCCTCTTCCACGCTCACATCTATCTCTCTGCTCAAACCAGGAAAGGTTCTCCACTTTTCAAGATTCATGTGATTAGGCTGGGTCCACCTGGATGATTCAGGATCATCTTTCATCTTGGGATCCAGATCCTACGTCACACCTGCAAATTCCCTTTTGCCATTGAAGGTAACGTGGTCGCAGGAGTCGGGGCTTGGACGTGGGCATGTTTAGAGTCCACTGTGCTTCTGTGCATTGGTTTTAACATTGGATTAAGGCAACTCTCCCAGGATCTAGGTATGAGAATCAAACCGTCAATAATGAACGTTTTTATGTTCATTAACTCAACACACATTTGAATGTCTGCCCCATAAGGGTTATTATTGTCACCACTACTACACGTGGAACATGATTATCAGCATTAAAATTATCACCAAATTGGGGCGCCTGGGGGCGCTCAGCCAGTTGGGCATCTGACTTTGGCTCAGGTCATGATCTCACGGTTCGTGGGTTTGAGCCCCGTGTCAGTCTCTGTGCTGACAGCTCAGAGCCTGGAGCCTGCTTCAGATTCTGTATCTCCCTCCTCTCTCTGCCCTTCTCCCATTCATGCTCTCTCTGTCTCAAAAATAAATTAAAACATAAAAAATTTTTAAATTATCACCATATTAACTAGCACCTGAACATCAATGCAAAACCTTCACACATTTGTCATTTGATTGCATAAAATGAGGCCAAATTTGGAAAGGACTTTATAAGCCCTAAATTTCTGTGCAAATGTGAATCACAGTTATGGGCTTGCCAGTAAAAGGTAGATGGCCATGAGTTGCCCATAAGTATGTGTGGAACTGAAAAGAAAGCAATCCCTTTTGCTATTACTTAAATGGAACAGAAGAATCTGAACTTAATTTAAGCCTAAGAAAAGCTGATGATTTTATTGCTTCCCTGATTTACGAAGCTACTGGAGGTTCTTGAAGAATGAATTACTGAGGGTGAAACTGTAGTCCAAGCACAGCCGAGCAGATGAACACACTGCTGCGGGGAGGAAGACTTCCTCACTCCAGGGCACGAGGCTACCTTGAGCAGCCTTGAACTCTGCACGTGTGTTTGACACTGTGCACAGCACTGGACACACAAGGGCAAGGGAAATTTTTCTACGGTAAGAAAGCATAGTGAGCTGGCTTAACGTCATGATGAGATAGGAAGAAGCTCTCTTTCCCTGGACTACGAGACTCCACAGGCTTCACTCCACTTCCCTGGGCCTCAGTCTTCCCATCTATAAAGTGGGCCAAGTTTATAAAAGGGGAGTCGAGAGGCTTTGTATCCTGAATCCACATCACTTTGTCTCAATTACAAGTGCCTACAAAGGTGTTTGATGGCTCAGTCAGTTAGCATCCAACTCTTGATTTGGGCTCAAGTTATGATCTCACCGTTCGTGAGTTCAAATCCCCCATCAGGCTCTGTGCTGACAGTGTAGAGCCTGCTTAGGATTCTCTCTCCCTCTCTCTCTCTGTCTGCTCCTACCTGCCCGAACTCTCTCTCTCTCTCAAAATAAATAAACTTAAAACAAAAACAAAAGCACCTACAGAGAAGCTAGATTTTTCTCTTTCTTCCACTGGCTGCTCTGGTTTATTCCACTAAATCAATAAGTGATTCTATGGACATAAAGGTAAGTGCTTCTTTCAGTTTAATGCTATACGAGTCTCTAGAGGGTCTTGTGAGAACACAGACTCTATAGTAGGTCTGGGGCTCTGCATTTCTGGTACGATCCTCAGTGGCATTGATACTGGTCGCTTGTGGAGCACTTTGAGTAGTGACGGTTTGCACTGCTGGGCTCTGCATTCTGCCCATGCACCTTACCCCATGCTCTGCCCCCCCCTCACGTCCCACGCCTCTGGGTCAGCCAGGAGCAGGCTGATGGGCTTGTATGACTTACAACAATTTCAGTTGCTACTGATGGGAATGTAGTGAGAATTAGCCTGAGCAGAGAGGGGGCCCACACTGGCTCACGTCACATGGACAAGCTCCAGAGTAGCAGGGAAGGCTGGAGTCAGGGGTCTCATGTGAAGCCCCAGGACTCCTGCCTGTCTCCCCGCTTTCCCTTTACTGGCCGCACTGGCATGTCCTGAAATAGCAGATGGACAGCCCCGGGCTCACAGTCCTCTAGCCCCAGGTGACAAATCCCAAGTGAGGCTCTTAACTGGCCTAAGTGAGATCATGGGCCTTGAGCAGTCATTTGGGAGGTAGGTGTGTGAGGACTGGGGGCAAGGGTGTTAGGTCAATCCCTGTGACAAGCCAGCAAATCCCACATGGCTTGTGAGGTCGAAGTTCAGGGAGAGGTCCCCAGAGAAGGAGGGAAGCAGGGACACGACCACAGGGATTTCTGTGCACATGCTGGCGCTGCCCTCTCACTTGGGGTCTATGCAAACTTCGAGAAGTGGCACCCAGAACTGTTTTCATGGGAGGTGAATGCTGGTGATTCTGGTCAAAGTGTCTTTCAGGTCCATCCATTTCCCTGGAATGAAGGTCTACCCCTCTGCTAAGGGGAGTGATGGGGACCCCATGCTCCCAGCAGCAAGGCTGACGTACATGCAGGTCTGCAGTTTGGCTGGGTAGGCTCATTTCCCTCTGTGTCCCCATCTGATTATCCCTAGCACCACCTTTCCCCCCCCCACTACTGCCCAGGGCTTCCCCTTGGTCCAAAATTCACCATCACAAGGCTGGTGGGCACCAAGTACTCAGGAAGTGACTGGGTTCTGGAATCACACCCGAGTGCCGTGAAATCCCGGAAAAGAAAGCCACCCAACTTCCGAAGTCTCAGCCCCTCCCTCTGTAGCCTGAGCTCTGAAGTTCCAGGGTTAGCCTGAGGTCACATACAGGAGTAACACCTCTTTCCTGGTTTTCAGGAGTCTTGACTTCGATCCCTACCCCCAATCCCAGGGCTCAAATGCCAATGAGACAGGGAAAGCTCATTCTGGAGTATTATCTCCAGTTCCTCCCTATCAGCTCTGTGGCTGAAAGACCTTAGTCCTCGGGGCTACATCAGGTCGATGTCTTCTAAATGTTCCCATTTAAAATCAAAGCATTTTGACCGTCTTTGTTGTTGCTATTATAAATCCTATTGGATTCACATCAAATGGGACAAATTTCAAATTTCACCCATGAGACCTTTATCGGGTTTGCATCCCACTCAGAGACCCACGGTGGAAAATGGATTTCAAAATTGTGTGCACTGCATTTTGAGGCTGAATATTTTAAAACCTGAATGCATAATCAAACATCAACACAGGGCGAACAAACCATACTGACCCATATCAGTGAATGATATCAACTCCACTTCTGCCCAGAGTGAGTGGACTTGCTTATCAAACAGATCACTTCCCATATTCTCATAAATTACAGAACCAGAGACAAGAGGTTGGACGCCTTCCCATTTCTTCCTGTACCTTCTCTGCACGGCTTTCTCACACCATAGGCTACTAAATAAGATGACAGGAATTTGTAAATCATTAGGAACTTACAAACCATACATCTGTGACTTGGAAATTGGCAAATTGGAGAAAAGAGCATCATTTTATATTTACAAGTTTTGAAATGGACACCATCCGGTTAGGTTTAAAATAGGTAATAAAGCATACTTTCTTTTAAATTTTTTTATTGTTTATTTATTTTTGAGAGAGAGACAGGGACAGAGCATGAGCAGGGGGAGGGCAAAGAGAGGAGGCGCAGACTCTGAAGCAGGCTCCAGGCTCTGAGCTGTCAGCACAGAGCCCGATAGGGGCTCGAATTCATGAACCACAAGATCATGACCTGAGCCGAAGCCGGCCGCTTCACCTACTGAGCCACTCAGGAGCCCCTAAAGCATACTTTCTGACTCCAACCTTACAGATACCCTTTCACAGTTGAAAAGGTTCCGCTAACATGAGAAAGTTCACAAAGTGCCGCGCTCTGGCACGCGCACTCACTGCCATGCTTTTAACATTCTGCAGGATTGCTTAATCTCATTTTTGTTAACATTGTCACATTGTCAATTTCTTAATCTAATTCCTAACCTTGCAAATGTGCCTCTCTAATTTCTATTTCACCCAAGTAATAAGATACAGTTTCCGTTTTACCATCGACTTTCCATGGTTATCACAATGTCGTCATTTATTACTGTTTATGGTCCCTAATATACATTGCGACGTCCAGGGTGTATATTGTCAAGCTCAGTGAAAACACGCTGATGATTTGTAAGGGCTGGAGGGGTGGAGCTATCATCATGAGTCAATTCTTCCTAAAGCCTCGACAGCCTACGGTAATGCAGAGTCTGCTCATACAGGTATTTCTCATTGAACAGCTTTGTGACTGTGGGTTTTCCAGGTTCCAAAGGGGCAGGGGTGAAGGGGACCTGCTCCTTGCCTCCTAGGCCTGGAAGTCTCGTGGGGAGGTGGGCGTAAGAACGGACAAGCACAGTGCTGAGTGACAATGGCTCAGCCTTGCGATTGTCTACAACTTTGTAGAAGACAAAAGACTTTCACGTTTATGATCTCTTATAATTTTTTACAGCAGCTCTGGGAGATTAAAAAAAGCCAACTATTATCAACTCTTTTTAGCAGGCAAGGAAGCTGTTAGGAATCAAGGTGGCATATTGTAGTATTTAAGGATGTTCAGATCAGGGTCCCGTTAATGATGGACTTCTAGCCGAGGGCTTACAGGTCCGTCTGGTAGATTCACACTCAGAATGAGAGGATGGCAGGGTTCCCTGCAGGGGGCCTGGGAGGAAGGTGTCAGTAGAGTTTGGGATGGGGTGGGGAAGAGCTGATGGCCAAAGTATTCTATAGTCTTAGGCATCTAAATCTTGGGCTCCTTCACCCCAATCAGGCCACATGGATAATGAATGTGTAGGAAAGAGGGGGCTCACCCAGCCCTTCATGAAGCTCCCACTATGGGTCAGGTGTGTGGAAAAAAAGAACAAAAGAAAAAAGAGCATATGCACATACATAATTGTATTTAATCCTTTAAGATACTGATGGTTAATGCACCTGCCCAGACATCGTCTGCAGATCTAAGCTTTATAGATGCAGAAGTTATGCTGGAAAATGGGAGTGGGTGAACTCAGTTCAGCTGGGCAGGTAGTTAAGACTGGTTATTGAGTATAACCAGCACTGGGTGAGGAATACCAAGTTCACGATCATAGAGACAAAAAAGGGCTGAGCTCTCCTCTCAAGAACTTTACCTTTATGGGGGCAAAGACAATTGGCAAATGGGTCACTCCAACTCTCTTTCAGTTGAGTTTCTCTTTGTTGAGAGAGAGAATGAAAGAGAGGGTAGGCAGATGGAGATGAAGAATTGAATTTCAGAAATGGAAGAATATTTTGAGACCTTGGGAGGCAGCCCCTTGTTTGACCATTCACAACAAACTCTTTGACTTCACTAACCTCGATTTTCACATATGGAAAGTGGGCTTGAGGGTAAAACAGATCAAGCCTGAGGTCTCTTTTCAGTTCTAATCTTACAGATGTACTTTTTAAATTTTACTATTTTATTTAACTTATCATTGCAGTCGTTCTAACCAATGGCATCCGAGCATTTGGCTTTCTTTAATATGCATGCATCAATCTATTCTAAAGGCATTATTCAGAGCCTCTTCATCATTAAACCCAAGATCTTAAAAAGTACTAGAATGCATAAACAAAAGACTCTCCGTATCAATAAGAAGATAAGGCTGTATTCCGAAGTTCATTTTTTTAAATTACCAAGTCACTTCAAACAGTTTCCAAACGTAATAGGAACAATATGGTGTGACTCTTGATGTTGCCTTCTACAATTAGTGTGTTATTAATTAAACCCTTGAGTAATATAATAACTTGACGGTTAAAGCTCCTCTTTGCATTTAAAGTGCATGCAAACTGTGGCTCCAATTATAAATAAACTCTACTGCTATGGGCTTAAAATAGCAAATTTAATTATTCAGAGCAAATTGTTCAATCCTTGCTCCTATTTGTAGAAATGCTTCCCGAATATTCTAGAGGGCCAGTATTAATACGTGTCTAAGATGGGGCTCCATACAATAGGCCTTCTAGTGCATCTCTTTGCTCCCATCTTCCCATCCTCTCTGCTTCTGCTCCAGGTTGGAAATCCAAATGGATTCTCCCAGCCTCCTGACTCCTCCCTGCCCCCAACCCACCCCCTCTCACTCCATGGCTGCTGGAACTAACTTTCCACACTGACCATGATTTGATCATTCCCTTCCATCACTGGAACATCACCAGGGATTTCTGCTAGTTTGGGAACAAGGATTCAAACCCATAGTTTCACCTACTGTTCCAGTGAGGATACACTTTGCCTCTTCTTGGTCGACCCTCAACCTTTTGCTCTATGGCACTGAAAGTGTCCACATTCATTCAATGAACAAAACTGCCTCGCCTCCAATCCTTTGCACACGCAGTTCTTTTCTCCTAGAATGTCCTTCTCTCTGGGGTGAATTACAGTCTGTGGTATGATCCTCAGCACTGCTCATTTTCACCAGTCAGCACCGGAGTAGGGATGTTTCCTAGAGATCAGTCTGCATCAGAGTGCTGAGTGGCCCTGAGCAGGAAGTCATGAGGACTTTCAGAACCATCACAGAAAGGGACACAAGAAACTCAGGTAAGGTCAGTGATTGACACTTAGCGAGTCATAGAACTTAGTCATTTTCCCAAGGTACTTGGCTTTTATGACTTCTATTTGCTTCTTCACAAAGACAGATGTCAGACCAGAGCAAGCCCTGTGATCAGTATCTGAGGGCCGAGTGGTGTGTCCATCTAAAGACCTTTAGAAGACAATCTCTCTACACCAGAAGTAATGGCGCTGACTTACTTCAGTGCACATGGGAAGAAAATAAGGCCACTGGGTACAGGAATTCCCTCAAGAAGACTGTCAAAGAGAATGAAGGACACACACAGAGAACTTGAAAATGGGCAAAGCCATTCAGTTGTCCTACAAATGGTGCAAATAAATGGTTCTGGAGATGTAAGAAAGATACTGACCAGCCCTGGTTGGGGAAAATTTCAAGCCTTCATGGAGGAAGTGGCATGTCCTTGTGTTAAGGAATGGAGACCAGGGGCACGTGGTGGCTCAGTTGTGACTCTTGATTTTGGCTCAAGTCATGATCTCACGGTTCGTGGGTTTGAGCCCCACATCATGCTCCATGCTGCCAATGTGAAGCCTGCTTGAGATTCTCTTTCCCTCTCTCTCTGCCCTTCCCTGCTCACACACTCTCTCAAAATAAATGATTAAACTTAAATAAAGACATGGAGAGCAGTGGAACTGATCAGGACCTACAAATGTCATGCATTAATGTCCACACATCAGGTAAGACTCACACACAGGTAGCCCTGTCTATGACTGTCTACCTTTAATTCTTATCAAAGAAATGGGGGTCATTTTTTTGGTTTATTTGAGAGGATTTCTTGATACAAAGCAGTGATTTCCAAACTTCTATCCCCAAACTAGATGACTTTCATGACTTTTGCTATATCTAATCCATCATTTATATTACTGTCTTATCACTGTTCTCTTTAATAGAATACATTTCCTTTTACTTAGATGGATTTTTTGCACACACTCTGTATTGTAATTTTTAAGGGGATGCAGTTTCCCATGTCAAATGTTAGAGAGGAAGGTAAAATAAAGACAATGAGGGTAAAACATCACTATGAAATTCTAAGATATTTCTGTTGCCTGCCAAAGCTTGGGTCTATGGCTTGCTACCTCTCTATTAAGGATTGGACACTAGAAATCTGTGAGAAACATGTTAATAATACATATGTATATGGGCCCCAATCTGAAGCTTTCTCCTTGAAGTAAATGAAATGCTGGAAATGACAGATATTTTTCATGATGATATTTGATGCTCTCTGATGCCATTGCCACGCTCTGCCTAAAACCATCCCAGGTTCCATCCTGTAGGGCTCTACACTCAGAGAAGCATGGATTGGAAGTGAAGAGCACCGGGCCCACATTCAGGAACCAGACCTTGGTGTCCTTCAGTGAGTAATTAGAACACTGAAGAATAATGTTCACATCTCCGCAATGAGGAGGAGGATGCACATTCTATTTATTTCCATGGAGTCTCTCATCTGCCATGTTCCCTATACCCACTGTGCACCTACTATATGATGGCCTCTTCCTGGGTTCCAGGCTGTTGTGAAGAATAGATGAACTATTGGATATGCAAGCACACTGGGAAGAGATGAACACTCATTATCATTACGAGTGATAAGCTTTGACAATATGTCTTCCTTTCTTGGTGGTATGGCCAGCTGTCTCACATCATGCCTGGGGGAGTGGTATCCTGGCCCAGAAGTCTGGGGAAGCTGAGACTAGATCCTTTAGAGACTCCCTGAAGCCTGGCCCTGAAGCCCATGGGGTGGTGTTGTCCTGGATGCACTGGTGTGTACATCAGAGCAGGTACTGTCCCTTTAAATCTGTGCCCACTGCAATTAAAATGCCAGCAAGATAAGATCAGGAGCTGGAGAGAACAGCTGAAGGGCAGTCAAAATATTTTAATAATGTAACCATGCTTCAAATTTTAATTTGGTTTTACTTTGCGTGCTTTATTATCTGAATGGGACAAATGGAAATGCAATGAACCTCAGAAGTCTGATTGGCTTGAACCTTAAAACCCTTAATGATATTGAGGATAAGGCTCTCCAGTGCTCCGGGCTCTTTTGAAGCAAGAGGGCTGTTGGAGAGCTTTGGGTTTAGGGATAGAGGGCTTGGGTCTGCCGTTAACTCTGACCAAAGCAAGTGCCCTGGGTGAGTCACCCCCTGCTTTCAGCCTGTCCCCTTCTCTGTCAGACGTGGACTGTGCGCTCTGCTTTCTCTACCTCCTGTCAACCTCAGGAGGCTCCAGTGACTGTATCTCAGACCTGGACAGTGTTGAGAGAAGACAAGCAAGCCCAGCATTCTTGGTATTCTGGAATGTTTCACCAACTCATCTTCCTAGTAGATTATCTTTCTCCTGGGTTTGACTCTTTCCAGAAGGAAAGACTTCACTGGTGTCTGCATATCTGCATGCTTACCGCTATCTGTCCCAACTTGACTTGCCTTATAAAGTTTCAAAATCCATCTATGCTCTTTGCCCTTTGCAAATTCTACCAGCTAGAAACGATCTCTCCCCTCTTCCCCACCCCACCATTGCTAACCCCTCTAGCACATTTACAGAATATATAGGACTATTTCCCTCTGAGAGAGTGATTAGTTGTTCATCATTTCATCTTCTTCCTGTAACACAGTCAGACTGTATTTCTTAGACCCCCTGAAGCAGGCCAGGAGTGAGGATGCCAAGGAGGGAATGTTCTCCTCTTCTAGACCTGGTCCAGGAACACCTTCCATACACCGTTCCTTTTGCTCTTTACCTCTTTCTGGCTTAATGCAGGTGTGTATGGAGGTTTAGGGGGCCATGTTTTCAAGAGGATTTCAAGAGTCATAGGATTCGAGTCAAGAGCCTGGATCATCCCTTGGAACAGAGATGTTCACCGGTGGGAATGCCTGCTTTGGAATTTCCATGAGTGTGAGTCACAGGTTCATTGTGTGGGAGCCATTGCTGATTCCAGGACGTGTTTGTTACACACGAGCATGCCTTGTGCACCCTGAAGTGAGCTCCTCTGGGGCAGGGATCCTGCTGAAAGTGTGTCCTCCCCTCATTGTGTGTATAAGTTTTCCTGCTGAAATATGGATTTGGGTAAACGTTTGAAAAGCTGAAAGGTATAAACTCTATATGTTACCGTCACATTGTGACACATCCATACCTTCTACACTGAAACCCAGGTCTGAAGTCACACACTCAGGTCTGTGTTTCATATTTCTCAACCTAAGATGCAGGTCCAATCTAAAGATCCATGCTATAATGCAATTTCAGACTGAAGGGGAAATGTTTTCTATCCTGCGTACATACTAAGCATATACACATACAAATGCTGTGGTTTATTGAAATGCATTCTCTCACTTGTCTGCCTTTCTTTGTTTGATTTCTTCATTAATTCAGAAATAATTATTAAGCACCGACAATGGGTTAGGCATGGTTCTGGGCCCTGGAGATCTACCAGTTAAGTGAAAGTATCTGTTCTCATGAGGCATAGAGGCTACTGCCCACTGTAAACAACAAAGTAAATATGTGTGATGCCAAACGGTGATGAGTTCTCTGATGAAGACTTAAGGACACAGGGGCTTCACAGATAAGATGACACCTGGAAGGAATGAGGGATGATCCATGTGAACTTTCAGGCCAAGAGTCTTCCAGGCAGGATGTAGCAGGTGCAAAGGCCCTGTGGTGCAAGCATGTGTAGGCAAGAGCGGGAAGGTCAGTGCAATATGGCAGACTAGCCAACAGAAAAGTGATACTGGGTGGGCAACGAGGCCGATTTAATATCTGAGAGCCAGATCTGCAGATTATCCAGCCACTTGCCACCAAAAACCTGTCTTTTACTCCAAATAAGGTGGAAAACCACGAGGAAGTTCTGAGCAGAGGACGGCCATGATGCCAATATGCTGTAACCACTTCAGTCTGGCTCCTCTGGTGAAAACAGACTCTCATGCAGCAGAACTTGTTGCAGTAAGGAGCATGTGCTGTATCGGTGTCAACCAATATGGTTGCCACCAGCCCTGCCTTGCGCACCGGCTAGCTGCTGACCAGTTGAGATGCAGCTGGTACAACTGACTGAATATCTAATTGTACTTGAATTTGAACTTGAGTGTATTGAGCCACATGAACCCAGAGGCTATTACATTGGCTGATGCTGCTCTAGATGGACAGTGGCCGAGCCAGGTGGGCTTTCCCAGTGTGAGGGCGGGGGATGAGGAGGCCCTATCCCCGCACCTGCTAGGAGCTGGGATGTGGCAGAAGTCAGTGTAGTCCAGATGGTTCTGGAAGCCCAGCTAATGGGATTTCCTGACACAGAGAAGAAAAAAGGTAAAAGAAGGATCCCTGAAAGACTGCGGGCCCAGACGTGGGACAGGCAGAATTATAATCTCCTAAAACGAGGAAGACTAGGGGCGGAGCAGTACTAGGGAGAGAAAACGAACCAGGGGCTGGGGTCTGAAGCAGATATGGTTGAGGGTCCCTGGAGCATTGCATGGAACCATTGAGAAGGCAGGAGCAGATGCCTGTCTACAGTCGGGGGAGGGCCATGCTGGGGATTTGTATCTGGCAGCTGAGCTTTAAAAGCACAAGACTAGGGGCGCCTGGTGGGGCTCAGTCAGTTAAGCATCCGACTCTTGATTTCAGCTCAGGCCACGATCTCACAGTTGTGAGACTAAGCCCTGTGTCAGGCTCTGTGCTGGGTGTGGAGCCTACTTAGGATTCTCTTTCTCCCTTTGCCCCTCTCTTTCTCTCCTTCTCAAAAATAAGTAAGTAAGTAAATGATTTAAAAATTAAAAATAATGAACTAAATACAAATAAAGAAATGGGGGTGCCTGGGGGGCTCAGTTGGTCGAGCATCCACTTCAGCTCAGGTCGTGATCTCGTGGTTCTTGGGTTTGAGCCCCATGTCGGGCTCTGTGCTGACAGCTCAGGGCCTGTGTCTCCCTCCTTCTCTGCCCCTCTCCAGCTCACACTCTGTCTCTTTCTCTCAAAATAAATACATGTTAAAAAATTAAAAAATAAAAGACACAAGACTAGATGATATCATCTCAGGAAAGGAGAATATGGAGGAAACGTGTGTCTGGAAACAGTTTTAAGGTGCCTCCATGACATCGAGAGATCGGTTAATGAGGCCAACAGGGGAGAAGATGCAGTGGAGAGGATTCAGGAAGGTGGGGGAGGTCACAGGGTCATCGTGCAGGATGTTACCTCCGAAGACAGTATGAACCTGCCGTGGGATTGCACACCAGGCATCATCAGTCATAGCCTTGGGGTCACCAAAATCTGTTTGATTTGCTGCAAATGGGAACAGAGACATCCAGGAGGGCTTGCTCGTTGGCTGAGGCCAATCTGCTTCATGAGGCATCTGCTTCACGATCTGTTTCGTGAGGCACCCTTGAAAGGGCTAAGAGAACCAATTCTAGTCACACAGGACTCTCGCTTCTTTCTTTTCCTTACTCCCTCCTTTCCTGCCCTTTGACTGGGTGCTAAACAAAGTGACTTCCTCAGAGAAATCCCCTGGGCCACGCAGGTGAGGCTGGGTCTCCTCCTCTGTCCCCCAGCTGTCCACCCTCCATTGCCCTTGGACGTTCTTGCACATCAACCTTCACTGTCTCTGAACCAGATCATGAACTTTAAAAAAAATTTTTTTTGGTTTTACTTATTTTTGAGAGCATGAGAGACAGAGCACAGGAGGGAGGGGCAGGAAGAGGAAGAGGGCGAGACACAGAATCCGAAGCAGGTTCCAAGCTCTGAGCTGTCAGCACAGAGCCTGATGCGGGGCTCAAACTCACAGATCATGAGATCATGACCCGAGCGGAAGTCCCGTGCTTAACCGACTGAGCCACCCGGGTGCCCCTAGACCATGTACTTCTTATGAGCAGACCTCACCCTCCTCCCTTTCTCCTGGCACAGCTTGGGGCACAGAGTAAGTTGCTCATCAAATCTCATTGAGGAAATGGTTGTAAGAATGACTAAGACGCAATCAGTCCCCTTGACCTTGAGTTGCCCGCGGGTCACATGGAGAAGAAGGGAAGCTCCTGAATGGCGAATTCCAGCCTAGAGTGGGAGGGGCTCTGACAGAGGCAGGGAGAGAATGCCCCAGGAGCAGGTTTACTGGTAAGGGAGGCAGAAAAGGAAAGAAGAGCTGAGCAAGAAGGGGCCTTAGCGGCATCCCAGCGACATGCTCCTGGAACTCTCTGGGGTGCAGAACCAGCCTTTCCTCCAGCCCTCACAGAGCACGGCCCTGCTGTGCAGGCTGCACACAGCTCTCACCAGCTGACTGCAACCACCAGTGCAGCCCACTGGGTTTTATCTCTGTGGGCGCCATCTTGAAATTCTTCCCTTTGAAACCATCCCACCCCTGCCCCACGAATGCTCACCTTGTGCTAACCAGCACACATGCTGCGCATCGGGTCTGGTCAACCTTTATCTTGTCCAATAAGATGAGGTCACTGAATCACACTGTACAGCTGAGCAGCGTCAGATCGCTGGAAACACTTCTAAACGCTTCCTCTCAATCTCTGCATGTGCATCCTCCTGAGTAGTAGCAGTTGTGAATGGCCTGAAAGCCACATGTGGAGTTGCACCTCCCAAAAAAGATGGAGAAATTGGGAAAGCCAGATGTTCCAGATAGAAGAGACAAGGCACAGCATTTCACAACTATTTAATTTACCATCTACACACCAACAGGAGGGAGGGGGAGGAAGAGACAAGGAGAGAGAGGACCAAGACCCCCACCTCCTGCACCACCGTGCACCTGGTCTGGGAGTGACACTGTGTTATGTGAACAATGGATGCTGAGTCATATCGGGTTCCCTAGAGAAGAAGAGACACGTCCTCTTTGTGATGCTCAGGAATCCAACATGAGGACATTTACAACCAGACGTGTGTTTTCTGCAAGTTCACAGGCTTCACAGACTTGTCAATGTCCATTCCAGTGCTCCTTATGATCCTTCCGGCAATGTGCTTCTGAGTCACGACTCTCCCTTTGTTCCAATTCCCAGTTAAGAAACTGAGCCCCAGATGGGGCACCTGGGTGGCCCAGTCAGTTAAGCATCTGACTTTCAGCTCAGGTCATGATCTCACAGTTTGTAAGCTGAGTCCCGCATTGGGCTTTGTGCTTGCTACACAGAGCCCAGAGCCTGCTTCGGATTCTGTGTCTACCCCTCTCTCTGCCCCTCCCTGACTTACGCTCTGTCTCTCTCTCTCAAAAATAAATAAACATTAAAAAATTAAAAACATAAATAAATAAAAGAGAAACTGAGCCTCAGAAAGATTACTGAGCTCTCCCAGGCCCAGAAGTCTGCCCCCTCTGAGTCTGACGGCCTCCTGGGACCCAGTTTCCATTTGTTGAATGGATGAATGGGCTGGAAAGTGGCCTTCCACTTCCAAACTTGGAAAACGTATTTTTTCCCTCTTCTTTCTGCAAGTGAGCAAGTTGTCATTTTAGCAGGTGCCAGAAAGGTGAATAGTTTTGTGAAACTATTTCTATAAAGAAGTTATGAAGAGGAGGTTCTGAGGGCCAAGCCTGCTCACACGGGAGCCAGGCGGGGCTCAGGAATGGGCGGGCAGCCCCCTCTCACCAGCCCCTGATGTATTTACCCAGGATCTGACCCTCAGCGAGAAGCCTCATGCCTGGGGAGAGAGCAAAGAGGCTTCTCCTTCTCAGCCTTTAATGCCGTGCTCCCTTTCATCAAGCGCCTCCGCACAAGGTTAGGCTCTCCTGCAGGCCCAGGGCTGACTTTGGGAGTCTGGCCTCCAACAGGGAGTTCATTTCTGCTCCGAGGCTCCCCTTGAACCCAGGCCTCAACAGGGCAAAATGCACTCCAACACTCACTGCTTTAACTAAATGCATTCAACCAACGAACGGCGCCCCTGCTGCAGATGTGTCGCATGGGGACCGAGTGCCAGAGGGGACTCTAATTAAAAGTGAACGGTTCCCACGTCCAGAGTTGGCACGTGGCACCAGCCCGAGTCTGGAGGTGAGACCCCCACTGCCGGCCTCGCGCATGCTGCTTGTGAGGGAGAAGCCAGGGCAGGAAGGTGTCCTTTGAACAGGCGCCCAGAGCGCAGACGCTACTTCAATGCAGGGAAAAGTGCAGGAGGAAGGAGCCTCCTTTTGAAGGGTTGCTCCCTGCATCAGTGAAAGGCTCTGGTTCCCTTCAGAGCAAACTTTGCCAAGAGCTGCTCTATCCAGAGGTGCTGGATGGATGTGTCACACTGGGACCAGGAAACGCAGCCTCCTGACGTTCACTCAGTCATTTATTCATTCCATCAGTCAACACTTAATCAGCCATGACCCTGACCAGCGCTGTGCCCAGGGGTCTCTTTGTTTCATCACATTGTGTTCCCCAAAAGATGTTGAAGTCCTGACGCCAGGACCTGTGAATATAACCGTATTTGGAAATAAAATCTTTGCAGATGATTAGGTTAAGCCGAGGTCATTAGCTCAGGTGCCAATCCAATATGGTGTCTTTCCAAAAAGGGTACATTTGGTCACAGATGCCCACCCAGGGATACTGTCACCTGAAGATGAAGGGAAAAATCAGAGGGACATTTCTACAAGCCAACAGGCACTAAAGATTGCCAGAATCACAAGAAGCTAGGGCGAAGCATGAGCAGATTGCCCCCCAACCCCAGCCTCAGAAGGAGCCCACCCTGCCCACACCTGGATGTCAGCCCTCCAGCCTCCAGATCTGCAAGAATAAATTTCTGTGGTTCAAAGCCACCCAGTGTGTGGGACTGTGCTGCAGCACTCCTAGCAAAGGGACCGGGCGGCCTGGCGAAGGGCAGTGAGAGGCGGTCATACAGATTGCACAGTAGAAGTATGCTTGGAAAGCCTCATGGGGCTTGTCCTCAAGGGACATGACGGGGGCAGCATTTTCTGCATGAGGACACTGGGAAGGCCTCACAGGGACAGAGACCTCCCCAGTGTCCCGTCCCTTAATATCTGAGAAGATGCTTCCCATCCCCCAGGTGCACCACACCTGTAAGGACAAGGAGAAAGATCTGAGGGGGGTACATGGGGACCCGTGTCCACTTTTGACCTGTATCCCCAACAGTGGGATTGACAGCAGACAGAAAAGTCAACCAAAATGCCCTGTTCTCAGGGGACAGGAACGGAGGCATCTAATAGGATGCACAATCTCAGAATATTTCTGACCTGACCCACCTTCCCCCCAGTATTTTTTTCAGTAGGCCTTTCCAAAGTCATGGTTACCTTTCTTATTAGTTTCATTGTCACTAACTTCAAGTTCCCTTAAATCCAATAGGTGCTTTCATTTTTATTTATTTACTTATTTATTATTTTGAGAAAGACAGTGCGAGCACCAAAGGGGCAGAGGGAGAGAAAGAGAATCTCAAGCAATCTCCAGCCCCAGAGCAGAGCCTGATGCAGGGCTTGATCCCACAACCCTGGGATCAAGACTTGAGCCAAAATTAAGCATCACATGTTCAACTGACTGAGCCACCCAGGCAGTTTCATCTCTGAAAGTCAATGTCAGCAATCGTAATGATACCTGTGAAACCTCAGTCAAAGGGCAGGATCAGGATTTGTAAGGAGAAGACACTGATTTCGCTTTTCTGGCAGGTTCCCTGTGACCGGTAGACAGACGGTGAAGCTGACTTGTTTCTGTTGCTGCCGAACCTGGTGAAGGAAGGAGAAACACACTCCTCCACTGTTTCCTGAGCTCATCATGGTGTCTGAGGTCAAGCAGCAATTCCAGGTCTACGTCAGGTGTGGGGGCTGTGTCTGCAGGCTGGGATATTTTATCACCAGAAAGTCCCTGTCCAGCCAGACTAGATCTCCGAGGTGACACTCGGGATTATGCATGCTCTCTATGCACAGTTGCACACAGCTGTGGGTCTGGCTGGATGCCTAGGCTTAAAAGTCAGAGTCACTGTCAGCTGCCAGTGACAGTGGTGGCCAGCATCTGTTGCAAACCAATGGTCATTGGGTTTCGATTTTCATGGGTCACCAGCCTTGAGTCTTTAGGACACCAGTGGGACCCTGTGAGGCTTTACCTACCTCTCGTCCTGGAATCTTGAAAGATTGCTTCTGTTTCTATTTTAGTCCTCATCATAATCAAGTGCTTCTCATACTTGTTATAAATAAAACTAATAATTGTCAAATATGTATTATGTGCTGGAAATTCTGAGTGTCATATATGCAATTATTTGTAAAGATTACTGATCACAGGCCCACACACCAAACTTGTGTTGGTCAAGAGCCCTGGCCTGTGGGGATGATTTCTCATGTGATTCATCTAACAATCCCATGAGTGACATCACCCCTTTTTTTATGGAGGAGAAAATTGATCTTCAAAGGAGCTCACTAGCTCGGCCTCAGAGTGGAGACTCAGAGCCACTGTCGTCTGCTCTACACACTACATGTCGCCATGTCCTCTTCTTTATCTCTAGGATGCTGCATCTCCAGAGTTGGGTGATGCTCCTTAAGCTATGCCAAACGTGGATTTCCAAAAACAGGTCACGGGAGGAGAAGATTACTGGGCCATGGCTGCCTTCACTAGGGGTGGAGGTACAGAAGAAGGCTACCGTATTCTTGAAGATAAGAATCAGGAAACAGTGATACCGGGTTTGCACACACCAGTCACCTCTCTGACCATCTCTGTTCATGGTGAACCAAGGGTTTTGGGAAGACAAATCTCACCCACAACAGCTAAGGTACAGCACTGGAGATGATTCCAGAAAGCAACTGCTTGAGTAAACTCTGGCCACACTGTGGGAACCTTCTGAGTGTGTCTAATTTCCATACCTCGCTAGATTTCCTGCCAGCCCCTGTTGGTGGCCCAGAAATCTACATTTTGCTGTATGCTTGCTATTTAATACCTAGCCTTGTTCCCAGCTGTGTTGTGCAGACCTGAAAACATTGAGCAAAATTCTAGGAATATAGATGAGGCAAAAAGCATCCAACCCTGCTGTGTCATGAGCATGCCCACTGCTGCCATGGGTAAGAGCTGGAGAGCTGGGTTTGACCCATAGTCGGGTCACATGCCAGCTCTGGGACCTCGGAGAATTGCTTTCTCATCCCTGAGCCTCAACTTCTTAATTTACCAAAGGGACAGTTACCACACAGGCTCTCGTAAGGGTTAAATAGGGCAGTGTGTGGAATCCAGGCTTTCAAGTTGCGTGAAATTTCTCCGGCACATGTAGCTAACCACCCTTCTTGGCTTCCTCTTGTCTCGCACTTGTTTCTGGGCACTCTATTTGTGCACACAGCACAAATTGATAAAGACCTGTTTCCCAAGATCCCTGTCCCTGCTGCTGGCACATGGGCCAGTGACTGTCAAACTAAATAGATGGGCATCCCCCAAAGGTGCTCCAGTTTAACATGAGGAATAGATGTAAGTGCAGATGCAATCAGTGTAAGAATCAAGCCTGGGAGTTGTTATAGATGAAGGAACAGAGACGGGGAAAAGCCAAGAACAGGAGATGATGCCCTCTGTCTGAGAAAGACCAAGAAATTATCTTCCAGAGCTTACACTTTTAAAGGAAGGGAACATGAACTGGCTCCCTAAGGAGGAAGTTGAATGTGCTAGTGTGAGAAATATAACAAAGACTTCTGCCCAAGCCACCAAAGGACAGAAAGACGGAGCACGAGAGGAAGAAGGAGCCATCTTGAATTTGTCACAGGAAGGTGGTTTGAGGTAAGCCGTGGAGGGTTAAGGAGCTTCGTGTTGGGAGGTGAAACCCTGCATTTCTCACTGAAGACTGCAAATCAGTGGTGATTAGGGTCCTTGATGGTCCAGATCACAGAGAAGTGAAGGGCACTGAGAAGCTTGGACTTCTTTCTGGAGGATGTGCTCTCGTTCAAGGGGAGAACAGGAAAGTAAGTTGTGCTCTCGCAGGGACTCCAAACAAAAGATGATGGTGCCCGATCCTACGGCATGTCAAGTGACAAATTGTCCTCATTCTTGTTTGCTGCATGGATGGATAAAGAAGGTGTGTGTGTATGTGAGAGAGAGAGAGAGAGAGAGATGGAATATTACTCTGCCATAAAAAATGAGATTCAGCTGTTTGTAACACCATGGAAAATACTGGAGGGCATTCAGCTAAGTGAAATAATCCAGATAGAAATAAAACTAAGTATTGTATAATCTCATGTAAATGTGGAATAAAAAAAAGAAAAAATTGAACACATAGAAACAGAGTAGGAAAGTGGTTGCCAAGGCCCGTCTTGGGGTGGGGGTGGGGAAAAACAAGCAGATGCTGGTCTTCTTGTAAACTTTCATTGAAAAGATGAATACATTCTGGGCATTTAATATACAGCTTGGTAATTTCCGTTAATTATAGTCTAGCGTATATTTGGAATTTTCTGAGAGAGTACGTCGTAAGCCTTCACTCTCACACACACACAGTCACACACACACACACACACAAACACACACATACACAAAGTAACTGAAGTGATGCCTAGTTAATTAACTCCATTGTGCTAATCAGTTCACAATGTATATGCATATCAAGTCATTATTGTGATCGCTTTAAATATACACAATTGCATCTGTCAATTATACCTCAGTAAAGTTGGGTGGGAGGGGTGGGGGGAGTTGATTGTAATCAATCATGCAAATTGTGTTCTTTTGGCAAATGATCGGTGGGCTCTGTGACCTAATGGTGACCTACAAACTGTGAGATCAGTACTTGGTAATTCTTTTTCTTAAGTCTATTTCTTTATTTTGAGAGAGAGAGAGAGAGAATGAGAAAGAGAGAGAGAACAGGGGGGCAGGGCAAAGAGAGAGGAGGAGAGAGAATCACAAGCAGGGTCCATGCTGTCAGTGCAGAGTTTGACTTGGGGCTCCAACTCATGAACCAGAGATAATGACCTGAGCTGGCATCGAGTTGGATCCTTAACCAACTGGACCACCCAGATGCCCCTGTACTTGCTATTTCTAAAAAATATTTCTTTTCTTCCTTTTTCTAAAAGTTTTTTAATGCTTATTTATTTTTGAGAGATAAGAGAGAGACAGAGTGTGAGCAGCAGAGGGGCAGAGAGAGAGGGAGACACAGAATCAAAAGCAGGCTCCAGGCTCTGAGCAGTCAGCACAGAGCCCAACACAGGGCTCAAACTTGTGAACTGCAAGATCATGACCTGAGCCTAAGTCAGATGCTTGACCGACTGAGCCATCCAGGTGCCCCAATATTTCCTCTCTTCTTAAAAGTGACCCAGAGAGGAGATACCCCTTGCTACATGTTGAATTGTATCCTCCAAAACAGTGTGTTGAAGTACTGACTCCCAGTACCTCAGAATGTTACCTTATTTGGAAATAGTGTCATGTTACAGATGTAATTCAAAGGTTCTGGGAGAAACTCAGCCCTCCCCCCCCCCCTGTGGCTGAGGAGACACTGTTCTCTGCCCAGGAGCAGTGTCTTGAGGTGCCAGGGTAACTGGAAAGGCAGTATAAGCCCCTCTGGAAGGGAAGGAACAGCCCTTGCTTGAAGCTACAGTGGAAAGTGGATCTTCCATTGAGCAGATCAACAGCCCTGCCTGGGTCACACCAGAGACCCGCTGCGTGCCAGCACCGACTACTGTAACACAGAAGTGACTCGGACATGTGAATGTTTCGCCCTTTTGTGTCCAATGTCAGGTGGGTACACACAACAGAATACAGCGAGGGTATCGATATTGGTTGAATGTTAACATGGCGCTTACTAAGGAATTTACACAAGTAACAGAAAAGAAAATATCATTACAAAAGAAAAAAAATATGGTAGGCACCATAAGCATCCATAACTCACAGGTGGCAAGCCTAAGGCACAGAGGGATTGGATACGTCGCCCAAGATTGAGTAGCTGGTATCTGGTTGAACCCCCTGTTCTTATTTCTTGGACACATATTTTAGGTAAGTTGGACCAGAGGAAGCAGAAGTGACGGAAGGCTAGGGAAGAGAAAAGCCATTGTGGGCCAGAAGCTCAAGTCAGAGTGTAAGGAGAAGAGAAAGCTGGGATTTCTATGTCTTTCTTGAGATAAAGACTCACTTGATTCATAAATTAAAGGGCAGGAGTAAACTGAAAGGTTGGGGATCCCAGAGATCCAAGTTTTACAAACCTGATCAATGTTAATGGGAAGAAAGAACTAACCTTTAAAAATGCCCACTGTGTCAGACACCACGCCAGGTGTCCTGTGAACATAACCTCACTTCTCCCCACCTAACCTAGCTCAGGCAAGGGCAGGGGTGGCACAGAAGGGTCCAGAGAGTTGCTCCAAGTGTTAGAGGCAGCAAGGACAAAGAAAGGGCTAAAACCCTGGCAGGCCGGATGCCAGGGTGTGACCTGTCCCTACTTACCCAGCCACCGGCCAGGGGCATGTTTGCTGAGACTCAGAGTCTGCACACAGCTGCCTGGCCATGTCTTGTCAAGGGTCCTACCTGCTGACAGCGGTGACTCCCAGAAAAAGACTTTGGCTCCCCTTGGGGAACTCCTAAACCTGGAGTCCTTCCCAGGGCCCATTTTCTCTGGAACATTCCTGCAATGTGCCCACCCTTCCTGGGCCCCAGGGTCCACGTGTGGGCAGGAAGATCCAGGCAAGCTCAGCATCCAGACAACTGGTCAGGGCCCACGGTGTGGGGAAAAGCACTCCCACCCAGAGTCACTGTGAGGGGCTCTCTGTGTCCAAGGAGAGGATGCCCCTCTCTTTCTCTTGCTCTCATTTCTCCTTCGTACTGTCTCAACCCTTCTCTCTCTCATCACCTCGGCACTCAGGACTCTCAATAAAAACACACTTTCTCTGGGGGCGCCTGGGGGGCTCAGTTAGTTAAGCATCTGACTTCAGCTCAGGTCATGATCTCATGGTTCGTGAGTTCGAGCCCTGCATTGCACTCTGTGCTGACAGCTCAGAGCCTGAAGTCTGCTTGGGATTCTGTGTCTCCCTCTCTCTTTCTGCCCCTCCCCTGCTCACTGTCTGTCTTTCTGTCTGTCTTTCTTTCAAAATTAAATACACATAAAATTTGTTTTAAAAAACATGCTTTCTCTCTTTCCATTTCTTTTCTTTTTTAAATTGCTCATTGTGTTTGTAAAATATGCTCAGGACATGAGAGGAGAAAAACACTGTTCAGCTTTCTGCAAACCTGCCAGGAAGGTGGGTCGATGGGCAGACAGAGACACGGGTATGTCTCTGTCTCTCTGTCTCTGTCTCTCTCTCTCCCCCATCTCTGTCCACCCTCTGGTAGCCTGCAGGCATCCATCCTTGAAAAAGGAGGGAACATCCGAGCATCACCTTTATCACATGATCTGCTTCTCCTCTTGAGGTCAAGCCAAGCTCTACAAGGTCTTTGTCCGTCTGAAAACTTTCCAGAAAGCAAGCCTCACTGTGCCCAGTGAAAGTGCCCTCAGCAGGCCACTCGTCATTACTTTTGTTTTTGTGAGACTGAGGTCCACACTGTTGGTGGTACCAAAAGAAACCACTGCCACCAGTTGAAAAGTTAATTACGGATTGCCCCCTTGAAATCAAACATGAGTTTTATTGGAAGTGGAGGGCTAAATAAAAACAGCTGGAAGGGAATGGCATGAAGCCACAGTAACGAAGCCCATGATGTTCTACTTAGAGTAAACATTCCTTTTCTTTCATTTTTTTTCCAGCCGGAGTCTGCAGCATAAAAGTCATCATCGCTTTCATGTGGGACAAAAGAGGATTTGGAAAGGGACTTTTCTTAAATCTTTGCATTGAAAACGCAGCTTATGGGAGGCTAAGAAAATACATTTCGCCTTTTCTTGCAGTGGGTCCCTCTTAATTGTGACTTTTATAAACCCTTTCTGTAGCCATCATAACCATTCAATTAACTAACTTCATTTTTGTATGATGAAAAGAGACTCTCTCACTGAACATACGGCAATTATTAGAATGTCTCTAAAGTCTTTTTTGTAGTGATATGAGAGTCTTCTAGATAAAATAAGGTTTGATTTATAAAATCCTAAAATATATGTGAATGTGCAATCTATAAATAAACACTCTATAGTAGATGCGAAATCTCATTATAAATAACAATTTTATTAGCATATCCATTGAGCAAAAGACCTTATGATGTTAATGTTAACAAAATTAAATTCTAGACATTTTATTCAATGAATAATTCCTGAGCTCTAAGGACCGGGCACCACACTAGGGACCCAGGCT